>NC_064816.1:71129387-71139004 GCF_023721935.1 Panthera uncia
TATCTATCTATCTATCTGACCTACCATGAAATCTATTTTCAATGCAATTTCTTTGGCCTGGTGTTTTATGAAAGGCACTTCGGGAAATGTTGCCTTCAAAAATGTTGGCAGCCAAATAAGGAAATGAGAATATATAGCTCAACAACGACCCAAACGAACATTGCAGAGGCAGAACAATATAAACGGAGAATGCTCTGAAGTCTGACAGTAATGGTGAGGAAGTTCCTTCAGCTTTCTGACAGTCTCTTTGCCCTGCATTTGAACGAAGATAATTTTTGCCTCTTCTGGGCTATTGTGAGGAGGAAATGAGAGGCTGAAGTACTCAGAGAGTATAAGATACACGGATACAGTCGATAAATGATAATCGTCATTCCATGAGACCAAAGCATGAAATCATGTCTCTAAAATGCACTTTGTAAATTTCCAAACATACTGCACATATTGGTCACATACTATCAGGAGTTTTTCTTGAGTGTTGTGTATGTGTTGTGGGTTATGTTATTGTACATACATAGCTCTTTCTTTCTGTGTAATCCAAACCACCTTATTTGTATTATTTCATAAATAGAATGTGGAGCCAGAAAAGACTTTAAGATCATCTAATACAAATTTTTCATATAGTAAGTGACACAACTGAGTCCCAGAGATTAGGTGATTGTGCAAGGTCACGCAGCCAGTTAGTGGCAGAACCGGGATCACCAAGATTCTTCCTGTTCACCCACACACTGAAACCCACAACTTCGGGAATTTAGAAGGAAAAAAAAGTTTTGGTTCCTAATAACATTGATGGAGAATCTGAGGTTCTGCGGGTTGAAGTGAGAATTCTTTAAGATTACACAAGCACTTTGCTACAGTTCTCTTTCTTCCTGCTCCCCTGCATGCAGGCTTGCCCTTGCTGCAGGTGTCCAAGCTTCCCTCTGCTGTGTCCCCCTCCTCAGAAGTCCCCCTCACCTCTCTGACTCAACTCTGCAAAACTTGTGTGTAATTATGAGCCTCATTCTAGCTTCTGTGGCTTTTTCCGTAGTGTGCAGTGTGCAATGTTATTGTGTACATGTGCACTTTTATATTCCTGTGACTATTTGCTTTCTGTTCAACTTTGAGTGGGTCTGTTGAGTCTCCTGTTTCCCTTGGATGATAATGTCTGTAGACAAAAAAGGAAGAAAGGCAGGCAGGATTCTGGTATTTTTTGAGTGCCAGCTAACTGTCAGGAAGTGAATTAGATCCTCTCATGGAAACCATCTCATTTAGTCCCCATATCATCCCTCCAGCCAATGAGGAAATCGATGCGCTGACCTCACCCAAGTGCTCAGCAGAGCCAGCATTTATTCAAGTTCAAGTCTGTTTGCTTCTAAAGACCATGCTCTCTCTATGGCCCCACATTGCTCTGCAGACCTTTCCTGGGGCTACCATGCACACCACAGGTGCTTGATAAATGTTTGCAGATAATGACAGAAGTGCTTTCTTTACAACCCAGAGAACCTTCACTTGCAGGTCTATCCTGTGGAAGTCAATTTAAAAGCCCGTGGAAAATGTATCCCAAACCTGTGGGAAATGAATTGGGGCTAAAATATGAGGAATAACGCTTGATCATGCAAGCCCAAGAATACTGCATTAACACAAATACCAGCTGTTATTTTGCTCATTCAGAGCGAAGTGCCAGCCAGCACATTCGGCACGTCTCAAATTGCCACTAAAGCCTGCATCTATGCACATGGAGGCAAAATTCTTTCAGAACTATTCTGAACTAGACTTTGAGATTCACTTATGAGTCACATCCGACAGAGGGTGATGCGACTGGACGTTGTGTGTGGCTCCAGTCTCACTGCTGAGCGCAGGGCAGACAAGCCTCAGATCTGCCCACTGTCATGATCGGAGAGGCGCTGCTTTCCTTGGGGGGAGTTACGGCTTGCCACGTTCAAATGCAGCAATAATCTCCCCACCCCGCTTTGAGTCTGGCACCCTTCCTATCTGTCGCTACTTGATGTGAGCTTCCATAGTCAGTGGGGTGAACATGCTGCCTGCTTTGTTAAGCCCTTTTCTACATGATTTGACTAATCTACCCAGCAGTAACAGAAATGGTAAATCTAGACAATGACAAAGAAGCACTGCAGTATATAAGTATATTCTTGGTAAACTAATTTTCCCCCTGCCACTCTCAAAGCAATATAAACTTTGTTGTTCCTCCCGGATCTCGAATGCTTGTAATAAATTCTTTGAAATGTCAGTAATGTTGAACTGAGGTTTTTTTTTTTTTTTTAAGGAGATTTTCTTTCTTTCATAAAAGGAAAAATTGTCCCTTGCAGAGAATGTGGATAAGTATGTTTTGTTTATTTTATTCAGTGCTGAGTACGGTTGGGTAAAGGGACTCCCATTTCCCACCCAAACTCTTGCTGAATGGATGAACGATGCATGGAACCCTCAATTTACCAGACGATGGGATACACAGAAATAAATTCGTACTGTTTCATATCTGCGGTATAATCAACAGCTGCTTAACATACTTATAACACACAAAGCCTTTCCGTCAGTATGTTGTATTTAATCTCCATGATAATTCTCTGGGTTTAGATGGGTTTTGTCCTCCATAATAATTAATTTTCTTTCGGTTCTTTAGCCTGAGAGGAAGTCTTATGCACAACTGTGTGGACTCTTCCCATTTTTGAAAGGTCCTCACAGCCTGAGTTGCTCTAGGAGGATGCTGCCTACACCGTGATATTTCCACCATTTTTACCAAACTTACTGGATTTCATAAAACCATAAATCAGTTGGGTGAAAAATGTCAGCCAAACCAATTATTGACTGTCAACACTTTTCAATTCAATCACAATGATCGGTTTATTAGATCCATGCATACGCAGTTTGGTAAGCCCCAATCCACTGTAAAACACACGCTTGCTTTTGGATTGTGCAAAATTTGATGCCATTTTCAAGTTCAACTAGAAAACGGCATCCAAGACCTGAATGGAATTTACAGTGGACAGAATGCCACCAGCCTTGGAAAATATCTGCCAGCTCAACCCAAACGGTGAGGGTTAAAGTTGAGGGATGTGAGACACTCAGCTCAGGCACAACGTTTAAGGATTTGCTTCAAAACACAGTAATCAAGATGAATAACGTGATATTAAGAATTTTTTTTAACTTATTTTTTTTTGTTTATTTTTGAGAGAGAGACAGAGACACAGTGTGAGTGGGGGAGGGGCAGAGAGGGAAGCCAACACTGAATCTGAATCAGGCTCCAGGCTTGGAGTGGCAGCATAGAGCCTGACACAGGGCTCGAACTCATGAACTGCGAGATCATGACCCGAGCTGAGGTTGAGGTTGGATGCTCCACTGACTGAGCCACCCAGGCGCCCCTAATGTGATATTTTAAAAGAATCAAAACGAATGTGGAAAATTCATGATCCACAAAATCAGCATCACTGACTTTTTCCTCTTGCCTCAGACTCCAATACGACTCGAGACTGTTACTGATCCTGTATCTAAAAAATTGATGTTCAGTTCATCTTGGATTTGGGCATTCATTTTGATTTTTTGAAACACTGCACTAAAATATTATCTATCTTGACAATTGCCTTTTGGGGGGCGGCTTGAATCTTGCATCTGAGTGCCTCCCTTGCCTCACCCTAGTCTTGGTCCAGGTTAGGAGAATTCTACAGTGATTCAGCCCCGTGTAGGCGCGAAGATGTCTGAGTTCTTTTAGAATCACCAAGGCCACAAAGGGATTATGAGGTGAATGTGCCTGCAAAGGGTAGCAGAATATGCCACCCCCAAACGTGTCACTTCGGCATGAGGATTATTTCAAGCCGAAGGCAACTAAAAACAGGTAGATATAAGAAAAGCTCTCTGACATTCCCTATTTGCCAAAAGCAGGGCATAAATGTGTAAAGACGTGCCCCGCCCCTCCCTCTCTACCAGGAAGGATGGCAGTTGATGACTGGGAACAACCGGAGAGCCTTTTCAGCAATCGAGGAATCTGTATAACAGATCTTGCTGAAACCAGCCCATACCGCTGGGCAATTCCTCACATATTTGCTTTCTCACAACTTGCCATCCCTGGAACTTCCATGTCCTTCTCCTTTGTCTTGTCCCTTCTCTACGAATGTGTTGTTCTTTTGTGAAAACGCTACCCACCACTACGTAAACCCCAGTTCTAACCACCCCCTTTGAGTTGCACATCACTGAGTGCTCCCAAGGGTGACGCCCATGCTAATAAGCTCCTGTTTGGTTTTCTCCTGTGAGTCTGTCGTTTGTGAGTCTAGTTTATGGGCCCAGACTGAGAACCTGGGATGAGCAGAGAGGACAAAGATTGTTTCTGTCCTCTGCACCGGCATGGGTCACCCAACCCAGTTTCAGAGGTTTGTGATATAAAACTGCAAATAGAATAGAAGGAGCTCGAGAGAGTGTCTAATTTTACCCCCTCGCTTTATAGATGAAAAAACTTAGACTCACAAAGTTTTAACTCATTCCAGGTTAAATGAAGACTAACTGCTGGGGAGAAAGGAGGTTGGCCCAGGGTGCTGAGCCCCTCTCCCTCCATCCCTCCCTCCCTCCCTTTTCCTTCCTTCCTTCCTTCCTTCCTTCCTTCCTTCCTTCCTTCCTTCCCTCCTCCCTCTCTTTCTTTCTTTCTTTCTTTCTTTCTTTCTTTCTTTCTTTCTTTCTTCTTCCTTCCTTCCTTTTTCTTCCTTCCTTCTTTTCTTTTTTTCTTTTTTCTTTCTTTCTCTTCCTTCCTTCCTTTCTTTTTTAAAGTTTTTATTTTAATTCCAGTTAGTTAACATGCAGTGTTACATTGAGCCTTTCTATAGGAAGAAGCCATTGGAGATCAATTTGCTTTCAAAGGATGAAAGTCATGTGCCTCTAACTGCTTCTCAAGGGGTTGGGCTCTTTGGTGATAATATACCACCCTCTATCACTCACACACTTTGGAACTTAGCGTTGAAAGTTTTGTGGGAAAACGTCCCACATGAGAAGATCAGGAGGCTGTGTCCACTGCATAGCAGAGGTGGAATGGATGCAGTTTTACTCCTGGGTGCCTGAGTGGTAACAAGACCTTTCCCTTAGCAAATGCACGTGGTCGAGAGCAATTTTATACTATCTCTCGAGCAACTTCACCTCTGAGGAGGTGACCATGCCCCTCATTCCTCAACAAGCATAGATAACTTTCCCTCCCCTAACTGCTTCCATGGATTTCTCTCTCCCTCTGTTATTTATTAAAATGTGCAATACAACAAGAAAGGGAAAAGATTATCCTGCCTCCTGCCATGCAAGACGACATGCAGAAGGCCAAGGTTAAATGCAGCATTTGGTTTCGTAAGCTCCTCTAATGCATAGGTGTGGAAAAGCAATCTGGGACCACAGTTTACAGCAGTGACTCTCTGAGGATAAAAACTTGACTTTAATTTGGACTCTCTGGCTAAGATAAAATCTGCTTCTGCTATCATTATCCCACTTATGTGTGTCCCCACTTTCTTTCCACTCTGCCACCCAGCTGAGTGGGAAGAAATTAACCTGACCTTGAAGAATACTCACAGAATCTTCAGGACCACCGAGTTTTCAATAGCCAATACTATTCTACAGGCCTACCAACATTTCCATAGACTCCCAGGCCTGAAAAGGATCTTAAAAATTATATAGACCACACATTTAACAGACAAGGAAAACGCAGTCCAAAGAGCTAATGTGACTTGTCCAAAGTTGTCAGCTAGTTGGAGGAGGGTCAGAACGAGAGTAAGACCTCAAACCCTGGAGCCCCCCTATTCCCATGGCACTGTGACGAGGCTCCAGCCACATCCGGCTTATCTCCAGATCACTGACGAAAGGGCATGCGCGCATCAGGGCTTTTACACAACGTTTAGAATTTCCCTAGTGCAAATACAGACTCCCAAGGAACGGTCTCCAGAAAAGCCATCTCAAAGGTCACAGAAAGGAGGTATTTCACCATTCTTATGCTTACAGGGTCTTTATCCAGATCAAAATTATATGTTGAAATTAAAACCGTACATTGTTTTTTCTACCTAGGAATGATGAGACCCTATATTTTCCTCCCCAAAGTTGCTTCCATTTATGTTTCTGATCTGCTCCTGCCCAACCCATTCTGTATGTCTAGTTTCAGCTTCTGGCACAGCCCGGGGCCAATGGGTTAGGGCAAAGGTAAGAAGTATGGATTGATATTTATCCTGGAACCTAAGGATTAAATTCAACTCATAGGTGTGTTTTGTAAACCCAAGTCTGCTTTTCTTATTTATCCTGAGAAGTATAAATTCTCTCCTCATCCTTCCTGAGAATGAATTTGTGGGTGGGTAGCTCTCAAGTGCCCATGGAGATTCCAAAGACAGCCCTCCAGGGGCCAGCTCTGGTACCCACGCTAGACACCCAGCTCCCCTATAACCCTGAGCAACCAAAAATTAGTGCTCTGAAGTGACAATACTCAAGACTCCTATCTGTCTTGAAGCAACAACCTGGTTTTGTAAATGCAGTCAATTTCATGGAATTGAGTAAAAGGGTGGAAAACTTATATTGCAATAGTAGAGCAAAACTCGACCAGAACTATTTGGAGAGTTTCAGTCTAGAGTGATACAGCCTGCCAGCTCTCTTCACTTTTTTTTTTTTTTAATTTTCATCTCGAGAAATGACCTCACCCAACTAGACTGACACAAGCCACTTACATTTATTATATTTTTCTGAAGATGTGACAGCCTCTGTACACTTGTAGAAATAATTATTATTCTCTGAAGTTGTTTTTTAAACCTTCTGAATTCCTGGTTTTCCCTGACAACCTAAGTTGCCTAGTTCTAAACTGCTCTCTCGCAAGCAGAGTTTGAACAATGTAAAAGGACAAAGCCCACATGAAAACAAAGAATTGTAAAATAGAATTTAAAATGTCATATCTGATTTTAGTTGATCTTTGTTCTTTTAATCATCTTCAGACAAAAACACTTTACTCTGGTGCATAAAGATCATTACCTTTGAGAGTTAAATATCTTTGCAGTTCCTCTTAAAGTTTTCTTTTTAGAAAGTTCAAATATTTCATGTTCCACAAACTCAAAAACCCCTCAGTTAGTGTAGAAAGAAAACAGTATTTCAAAACCATGGAATCCTTCATTTTCTTTACACATGCCTATAGTAAAGGGGGGAAAAAACCTTTTTCTTCTTAAAAATTAGTTCTCTATCTACTTGGCAATATTTTAAAATGTTTTACTATATCATTCCTTCAGTGGTCATGCATTAGATCCACAGAAGTTAAGAGTATTACCTTACCAATGTATTTGTTAAGTTTATGAGTTAAAACCCCAATAGGAAAGGGGCGCCTGGGTGGCTCAGTTGGTTGAGCGTCTGACTTCGGCTTAGGTCATGATCTCACAGCTGGTGGGTTTGTCGGGCTCTGTGCTGACAGCTTGGAGCCTGGAGCCTGCTTCGGATTCTGCGTCTCCCTCTTGCTCTGTCCCTAACCCACACGCATTCTGTCTCCATCTCTCTCAAAAATAAATACACATTAAAAAAATTTTTTTTTAAACCCTAATAGCAAAAAAGAATATTCTCTCAAGGTTGTAAAGAAAGAAATGTGACTCTCAGCCTTCATTTCTTGCAAAAACAACACAAAACGCAACAGGTCCCCTGGATTTTCATAGGAAACCATTGAATGACTTCTGGAAGTTCTCCTGTTGGAATTTATTTCCATGAGGCTGATCGGTCACCTCATCCACAAGTCCTATCAACAGCCATTCAAATGGATTGTCTACATCTGACTTTCAGTGGCCAATAGAGATTTATAAGATATTGACACTGCTCAGAAAAGACTGATGTCCACAGAGCTCAAAGTGTCGCTCTACTGTAAGGAACACTGGACTGGATACAACAACTGGGGACTGAGCTAAGTAACTTCATCCCTCAGAGCAGCACAAGTTCTTTTCGTTGGTAATTTCTCCTATTTGGGTGCCTCACATAGAGGAAGTGTTTAATCATATGGTGTGTAGGTCCATCTAATTTAACTGCTCCTAAAAAGCATTAAACTCATTCTCTGGAATAATAGAGTTGAATTCCAAATGCTAAAAACATTAGGATGGCTGCAATCATGCATCTTGTAAGTTTGATTGTACCTATTTTCTCCGTAGGTGCCAAGTGCACACTTTAGATTTTTATAGCCTGCGTTCATGGCAGTCCCAGGTCAAAGGCATTATGTTGTCTCGCACTTGTAAGATTTAAAAAAAATACACATTCAAACCCGACTCAAAAGAACGTTCACCTTCCAAGCAACAACGACCCAAGTGCCGGGGAAAATGCAATTACTCATCTTACCTAAATGGTTTCATTTCCAGGAAAACTTGGGGCCACCATTGAGAATTCAAGTTCATAGCAACAAAGTTAGGGGACAACAAACAAAATCAGTTCTCAAATGCTAAGTTTAAATCCACTGGCCTCTCTGTGTGTCAAGCTAGTGTGGCCTTGCATACTTTGCTGTTGAGGACCTGGGGACTCATGGCTATTGTCCTTAGGTAGGGGAGGGTCGCCTGCCCCAGAATCAAGGAGGGGGTTGAGTTGGCATTTGAAATGAGTGTATGGGCTGCTCACTTTGTTGGACTTTGTCACTGTATCACCAATGCACTAAATCATCTGTCATCTCACTGGGGAAAACATCACTATGTAAGTCAAAACCTGGGCTATTAATTTCTGGATCTGAGGTGTTGACACCACAGTCATTATATTCTGAAGCTAATTTATTTTAGAGGAATCTAAGTTAAGAATGGCTTTCTGAACTTTAAAGTTCTGTATTCCTGAATGATGGTCGATTAAGGATAAGCTCTGGTAGTTAGCCTGAATATCTATTTTTGATGCCCTGGGCCTCAAGGTAAAAAAAGTCAATGTATAGAAGCTTTATTACTTTATAAAGATGCAGATTTGTTGAGGCTGTTTGCATAATTTTAGAGAATTGTTAGTCTGTGGTTGGAATGGTTGGAATCTGGGACACAGACCAGGGGCTGAATTTCTTTACCCTCCTAACCCCAGAGAGTCTTTAGAAAAATAGAAACAAAAGAGCACAAAGTACTTAAGGTAAGACACTGTTGTATTCATAATATAGAGAAATAACCACCATGCCTCATGGACAGGAGATGCAGTTCTCCACGGGGCTACAAAACTGTGCTGGTAATAATTTTAATTGGATGCTATCTTTGCTGCCTTCAGAAAGTATCATAAAATGGAATTATTACAGGCTACAAGTGCACTTACAGTGCCGGCCTCTCACAGGAGGAAACAGAACACATTTATCCATTGGAGGGCAACATCAATGGGCTTCTATTTGTTTCCTTTACATGCATCCCCAGCCGCCTGCTATTTGCTTCCTCTTCCCTACGTCTAGGAGATCAATTCGAATTAGGTGCTGCAGACCTGGGTGCTAAGTCTGACCGGCCCTCGGCCTGGGGGTGGGGGGCGGCGGGGGGACGGCGCGACCCGGAGGACAGGTCCCCCGGAGCTCACGGGGCGGGGCGGGGAGCATACCTGCAGAGGATTGGGTGGCGTGAGCGGCGACGGAAGGCCATGTCCCGGAGACTGGCTGGCTTTCTGAGGGGGGCTCGCGCTCTGCTGAGTCGGAGACGGTTGGTTCTGGCTCGGGGGGGTGGGGG
>NC_064816.1:71139104-71192571 GCF_023721935.1 Panthera uncia
GTGTTGAGGGGGGGGGCGGGCCGGGGGGGGGGGCGGGGGGGGGGGGGGGGGCGCCGCGGGGGGGGGGGGGGCGGGGGCCTGGGGTAGTGGGGGCTGCGGGGGCGCCTGCGGGCCGGGCGGCGGGTGCTGGCCGGCGGGCGGCGGCGGCGGCGGCGGCGGCTGGAGCTGCTGGAGCTGCTGGAGCTGCTGGAGCTGGGAGTTCAGGGATGAGGTAGCTACAAGGAGAGAAAGGGAACGTGCAGGTGAAACACACTCGGCCGCGTCCCGCTGTGTCCCCGACCGCTTGCTCCGCGCGAGCTCGGAGTTGGCTCTCTCGCCCTCATCGCTCCGGTGCCGACTGGGGTTGTGGGGCGCCGGGAGGGAAGAGTCACTTCCTAGGGAAATTGTAAACTTTGGGGAGGACCAGCGTGTCACCCGTCCGGCGTTACTTTGCAGGGTACCGTGCAGTGCGAGCCGAGGGTGCCCCAGCGATGGGACTAACGTTTCCCTGCCTTCTCTCGCTCTTCCTTCCCGCACTGGCTTGGGAAAGACAACGCTTTCAAGAGTTGCTTTCGACTGTAAAACTTCAACCCGTTTACTTCTTTCGGCAAATGCTCAACCCAACGGAAACTAAGTTGTTTGTCACCTCCTTTTGATCAGCAGTGCCGTCGGTGGTGTCGTTGGCACCCGCTACTTCAGACATGTTAGTTTCAAGTTTGTACAGTTTTGGTTTTTTTTAAATTTCAAGATGGTACATGCTTCTCAGCTTTGCAGAGATAAAAGCCTGAGTGGGAATATTTTGCCTGCTGATCAGACAGGGCTCCCTTACCCCCACCCCCAAACTGGAAGGCTTAGAGAGCAGGCTACTGTGAACTCTGCAGTGGTTACTGGACACATTATCACCTCAAAACCAGGCCAGGGACTGAGAGAATGATATCATCTTTTCAAGATTCCCTTGTTCTTTGAAAAGTAGGAGTTGGTGGGCCCAGCTTCTTAACGCTGAGCGCAGTAAATTTGTTCTCATATGCCCATCTGGCTCTGAACGATTTCTGCAGCAGGAAGACAGGTTGGCCAAAGAATGATCTAGAGAAAATTACTGCGACAAGTTCACCTCCTTCTTTGCCTGAATCTCAGTCTAAAAGCTTTCCAACAAGCCTACAAATAAATATAAGGGTCGATGTTGAACCCATTGGCCTTGGCTGCAATGTCTTCCTGCTTCTCCCCTACCTAGAATTAGTCAAGATTTTCAACATTAATAACTCCTCTTTGTATGCTAACTAGTTTGGATATAAATTTAAAAAATAGAATTAAAATAAATAAATAAATAAATAAATACTCCTCTTTGTCACATTAAACTAGTTCCTATTTTTAAAGAAATGCTCTTTAAAAAAAAAAAATCTTGTGGTTCCATAAAGTGCCGTATTGCACACCTGCCTTCACACAACAAATATGTTCTTGGGAAGTCTGTGTACATTGATTCGTATGTTGAGGACACCTAGAGAACTTTGTAAGAAAACCAAGCAGTGACTATTTTTGTAAATTTCAGAGTCATTTCGTTAGGCTTACTGAACATCAGCTAGGCACAAGTACTGTGCCAATGTGTAGGACTCAAGGAGCCAATCCTGCCTTCACGGAGTTCATCATCTATTTATTGCAGATCAGATTAACTCATAGGAAACAATCAGGTTTGGGGGTAATTTTACAGAGTCCTGCTAATGGTAGACCAAAATGACCCAGAGAATCAGGACAGGGAGTTTTCTTTGGGTTAGAGAGGCCAGGACAGTGTTCACAGAGGGTGCCGAAGGAGAGCGAGGACGGTTCAAGAGAGTGAGGGTCATTCCTCGAAAGGAAGGAAGAGAGGATATTACAGAATGTGAGAAGCGCCCAGATGGCACCGCCTGGCTTAGGTGATATTTCTGAAGGACAACGTGGAGAATGGACTGCCGGTACACAGGCTCTGGGAAGTTTGGGATGACTTTAGAGCTCAGAGAGGGTGGAGAGCCTATCTTTTGAAAGTGATGGAAAGACAGATCACTCCCAATTAGCCTCCGGTGTAAGTCAGATTTTAAATATATAATCGGGGGTGCCTGGGTGGCTCGTCGGTTAAGCGTCCGACTTTGGTTCAGGTTATGATCTCACAGTCTGTGGGTTCGAGCCCCGCATCGGGCTCTGTGCTGACAGCTCAGAGCCTGGAGCCTGCTTCCGATTCTGTGTCTCCCTCTCTCTCTGGCCCTCCCCTGCTCATGTTCTGTCTCTCTCTGTCGCAAAAATAAAAACATTAAAAAAAATTAAAAAAAAATAAATATATAATCGGATTTGTTTATTTTTATTTCTTTTTTTAAAATCAGGTTTGTTTAAAGCCAGGCACACACGTATTGGTGAAACGGTAGTTTGACGGCTCCCAGGGGCACCAAATACCAATCTGTGCTCTCAGACACCACGTAGAGCTTCCACATTGGACCAGTTGGGATGGCAAGTTTTCACCGGGTTGCTGAATTACTCTAGGTCTGTTCAACCACTCAGTCCATTGTGTGCCCTGCCTTGCATGTGAGTCCAGAGTGCTCTGGGACTCCAAAGGTAGAGATGGTGTGTACGAAAGAGGGCTGGAAAATACCCAGTCAGTGGGAACTCTCTGAACCTTCTGCCCAATTTTGCTGCAAACCCAAAAATGCTCTAAAAAATTAAGTCTCTCTAGAAAAAAATACCCAGTCATCCCATTTACTGGAACTTTAAAGGAATGGTCTGGTTTCACCACCCGCCCATTCCTATCGTACAAAATCACATTTTATTGACAGTTTGGGAGCCCAGCTCAATTCTGACCTCCCAGGATCTTCGGCAATCTGGAAGGTCCTGGAGGAGTGGGATTTGATCTCTCTTGGTAGAGTTACAGATCTGGGGAATCTGATTGCATCTGGCCTCCTGCCCGATTCAAATCAAGCCCGTCCTGATTTCTTTCAGGTGGGGGGGCACACATGTCAGCGCCTATTTTCATGGTTGACTTAAATACCATACTGTTTCATTTTGGTTAGAAAAGCATTTATCTAAATCAGCATTTAGAAGCAGGGTAGACTGGGGAATATTGGCAGACAGATATTGGCAGATGGGGAGGTGCAGCAGACCCTAACCTACTAATGAGACACGGGTCCAAACGTGTCTTCGTTCCTTTATGTTGCTATGTTCACATTGCTTGGTTCTTTCCTTCCCATAACCTGCAGCTTGTCTGGAAAGGCATTAAGTTAACCTCCACAAAACCTCTTCGAGGTTTTTACATAAGCTAATTTGGCATCGGTAGGCAAAAAATGATGGATAATAAACTATGTCCAGGCGTGTACTGGATGCAAAGAAAAGCATGAGGGGTTTATACAAGAATGCAACGCTGGTCTAAACAGCAAAGCCACCTACATAACACTGTGTAAAACGAAAGTGAAAAAAAAAAAGCAGTAAAGCACGGAGCCTCTAAAACAGCTCATTGTATAAAGCGTACTGAGATACACACACAAGATAGGAAGGTTCAAAGACATTTAACTATAGAGAATGTTTGTGGATTAAATGATAATTGTTGAGTGTGAACTCTGACCCTATGCATGGAAGATTAAAGATTGTTACTTTCTGGGGGCGCCTGGGTAGCTCAGTTAGTTAAGCATCCGACTTTGGCTCTGGTCATTGTTCTCACTGTTTGTGAGTTCGAGCCCTGCCTGGGGCTCTGTACTGACAGCTCGGAGCCTGGAGCCTGCTTCAGATTCTGTGTCTCCCTCTCTCTCTCTGCCCCTCCCCCACTTGTTCTCTCTCAGTCTCTCTCTCTCTCAAAAGTAAATAAATATATTTTTAAAAATGATACTTTCTTCCCTGGTATTTACCTCCTTTTATGATTGTTTCCCCCCTGTCTGGTTACTATACACTACGTAGACCAACAGTAAATGTAAAATTTAACTACAATATCAGTCGCTATGAAGGAAAAAAAGAGATGCATAGAAATTGACATTACATTCACTTAACATTTTTCTTAAACTTACACTTTTAAAAAAGAAACCCCAAACAAAATTCCAGCCAACTCTGAATTTCCTAGAGAGAACACTGCGGCGAAACCAGTGGCTCGAAACCTCCCCAATAAATAATTTAATATGACAAAGGAGTAACCAGGAATCTTTCATTTCTCCATTTGTTCCGTTTCCATACGTCAGCTGTAAATTAGAAAAACTTTCTTCTTTTGAATCTTTGTTAGAGGTTTCCTCAGGAAAGCACATATATAACAAAGCCACACGCCCCTAGAGGTATTGGAATTTCATTGGCTGGGATTTACATAAGGCTACTTCCAAGGCAGGGACATGGAAAAGTGAAAGCATCGGGCATATGTGCACATGAAGGGCAAGTCCATGAAAGATTCTGGAGAAAAACAGATGTGTCTTATACCTCCAAGGTATTTGAAACACCGTAGGACCACAGAAAGCAAAATGGCACTCGCATATCAGAGGAAGTGCTAACTTTTGTTAACACAAAGTATAACATCATGTTAATCTAATCACTCTGTGGGGGGATCTCAACTTCAGCATTTCCTTGCACTTTTCAGGCTCAGGCATATATGGGCATGGCTGGCACACTGGCAGTTTGGGTTTGACAGCGTGCTGGGAAGGGGGACAAACTAAGTCTGCTTATGTATCTCTGGGCCTGTCTGGGAACTTGGAGTAGCCTCATAGCAATACATTGACAGAGGATAGAGGATATAGGCCAAGGAGAAGGAGCCGGGTGAAGGCTTCTCCCCAGAATCCTGGGGCGTCTGGGTGGCTCAGTCTGTTAAGCAGGTTAAGCGTCTGACTTCGGCTCAGGTCATGATCTCACGGTTCCTGGGTTCAAGCCCTGCATAGGGCTCTGTGCTGACAGGTCAGATCCTGGAGCCTAGAACCTGCTTCAGGTTCTGTGTCTCCCTCTCCCTCTGCCCCTCCCCTGCTCATGCTCTGTCTCTCTCTGTCTCTCAAAAATAAATGAACATTAAAAAAAATTTAAAAACATAAAGTGCCCCGGAATCCTGAGAAAAGCATAATGGTAATGGCTATTCAAATTCATCCTTAGTCCCATTCCCTGGTGCAAGCCTGTTCCTAGACAGAGAGAAAGGGCACCAAGTAAAAACAAAGAGGGCAATGTATGAGGCTAAGTGCAAGGAGCCAGATGCCAAAGGCTATATACTGTATAATTCCATTTATATGAAATGTGCGGAATAGGCGAATCCATAGTCACAGAAAGCACATTAGTGATTGCAGAGGCTGGGGGTGGGGGCTGGGGAGTAACTCCTGGCAGGTATGGGTTTTCTGGGTAGGGTGTTTAAAAAGTTCTAGAAGTAGATAGTGGTGGTTGGACATCACAAAGGTACTTAAAGCCACTGAATTGTACACCTTAAAATGGTTCAAATGACAAATTTTATGCTATGTGTATTTTACCACAATAATAATAATAATAATAATTGCTGTTTCTCCATATTCACACACTGGGAGCCAAACTATACTGTCTCGGGATGCCATAGGCTAGGAAGGCAAGCCTTCTCCACTCTGCATGGCTTTGCAGCTCTGAGGGCTCAGGTCAGCCACCAGTGAGGGTTGTGCCTGGCGAAGCAGAGGGAGGGACACGGGCAGGACCGCAGGATGCCAGGTGGCCAAGAGAGGAAAACGCCATGCCCACCGCACGGGCACGGGTCTGACAGCGCAGAACAGGATCGCTATCAAAGTGAGCCACGGGCTTGCTCCTGAGCTCTGGCGAGATACTCCTCCAGAAATGCCAGAGAAAAGTATTCTTCCAAGTGGAAGGTGGACACTCTGTGTGAGCAGGTGGAGACCAGTGATGCAGTTTGGGTTCAAAATAAGACAGTGCTTCATAGTTTGGAAAGTACTTAAATTTACTATGAATGACTTAGCTTTTCAAGACAACCACGTGGATAGATGATACCATTGCCATGCTGTACATGTTGAACTTGGGCTCAGAAGTTCACACAGCTTGACCTTTCCAAGTTTACCTAGCAAGTGAGTGTTATGGATGGCTCAGTCTTAGGTGCACGTCTTCCAAGCCCTGAACATAAGAGAATCAGCTGTATGGATGGGCCAATCTGTTTCCTCCTGAGGGCTGGAACAAAGGTAACCGCACACTCACACAGGGAGGGATGCCCTCTGAGGCTTTGCTCTTGAGAAGAGCTGGTCCAGGCACCTGGCTACAGAAGCTAATTTGGAAGTGTCTGCTCCATGATGAATCGTTCAGCTCCTGGGAAAGCGTGTACAGTTGTACCTCTGTCCTGCTGCAGGCAAAAAATTTTTGAAAGCCTGCTGATAGGAAATGTACATGTGTGTTTGAGGATAAAGATGCTAATTTGAGGGCAAGACATGGGTCGTTATAAGGAACAGAGACATGGGGTTGCAGGAAGGGAAGTGAAAAATCTGAGCAGAAGGGAGGTGGGGACGGGCCACACAGCAATTTATTTGTGTCACAAGTTTGCCATCATGGTAAGAGAATATCTCGTCTACACTTAGACATCAGGCAGAAGCTATACTGGGCTCAGCTTGGTGACATTTTAAGTATCTGAGTAGGGGAACAGCTTATATTGTCCATAGAACTCTGTGACACCCTTGTCTCTAGAGCATTTTTGGTGACAGGAAGAGTTCTTTCTCTGGATGGATGTGTCCTTAACCAGGAAGAACGACTCCCAAATCGGTTCAGTCTTACAAATCACTGGGCTTGCAGGCCACCAAAAAGAAAACTCATGCTTCCTGATGTAGCTCTTGCTTTCCTAACTCTGTATCTGTCTATCTATCTATCTATCTATCTATCATCTATTTATTTTGAGAGAGAGAGAGAGAGAGAATCCCAAGCAGGCTCCATAGTATCATTGTGGAGCCTGATGTGGGGCTCAAACTCATGAACCATGAGATCATGAGCTGAACGGAAACCAAGAGTCAGACACTTCACCTACTGAGCCATCCAGGCACCCCCTCCCCCCACCCCAATGCAGTAATTATTGTTCACTTGTGTTGCCCACTAAAATCCCCAGGAGAAGAAAAAAGAATGGAATCTAGAACAACCCAACCAGAGGAAGTTGAGTTGGTAAACCTGGATTTCTGCTTCCTCCTGTGCCCCAAGAAATAACATCCAAGGTAGCTGAAGCAAGTGTGCAGACCAGGAACCCTTTGGTTCCCTCGTTAAGGGCATTTCCAGCCTGCACTGGTGGACAGGAGCTTTGCAAAGTGGATGGAAAAAACAGTGTGTCGGGAACGGAGGACCCTGAAAAACCTGCAGAAGGTGAGAACTTTTGGGGGAAATTTGCTTTTATTTTTGGCAATAGTGTTAAAAGGAAGCAAGATCCATTCTGCTTCAAAGATTATGATGTGTAACCACCTCACGTGTGGCCATGGTTATAGTTCCAGAAATATCTTTAATCTGTCATTTGTTTCTCTTGCATGTAAGGCAGAGATCTCAGCATCTGTTGGGGTATCAGGAGAAAACAAAGAGAAACAAAATTCTCCCAATGAAAAATCCCTACAAATTACTGGGTATTGCTGAACTACAGGAACTTCTTTCTTACCAAGCTGGTCTTTGCCCACTCTGGCAGCCTACCTCCAATTGTGGACAAAATCACCTGGGGACCTTGTTAGAAAAGTGGATTCCAGAGAGTAGGACAAAATCTGCATTCTAAAACATCACCCAGGGAGGGGGTCAGGGGCCATCGCCCCTGGGGCTCCCAGCATCCCAGACAGGAGGGGGTAGTTCTTCTCTTGGCCTTCAACTGGAGCACCTCATTCTCCTATCTCCATAATTTTGAGAATGTGTTTTTCTGAAGAATGAATCCGTTCTTCCACCAGCAAAGGCATACCAAAACAAAATCGCTATTTGGAAAAAAAAACAAAAAAACAAAAAACAAAAAACAGAAAACAGACACCTGGGAATCTTTCAGTATCTTTAGCACATTCTTTTAGATATGAGGGCAATTTGCCACCCATTACTGCATTTGTTGACATTTTGGGGAGCACTCTTGTTGGAGTGTTTTCACAAGTATTAAGTGTGAGACTGCAATGTTAGCTTTTAGACGGCCCATTAAACAAGGAAGAGGAAAAGCAAAGAAGTACCCAGAGTAAAGCAAAGAGAAGCAGCAGCAGGGGCCATCGCAAAGGCCTGGGACTCAGAGGTGGCAAGGCCGACTGGAATTTCCAGTGGGATTTGTGGAGACCCTACTGTGAGCAGCTGATCTCCTTCCATCTCCTCCTGCAGAATGGCCCACAGCTAGGCCAACCTAAACTCTCTGGAAAAATCAGGGGAAGGCTCTCCTCTAAAGAAATTGAAAAACTTGTCTGGGGAAGAATTAGGATGTCCAATGTGGATGTGGGCACCCCAAAGCAAAGTCCTCTTTGCTAAAAAAGCTAGTCAGTTCCCAATCTCACCCCAACACACTGAGCTCTTAATACCCTTCCAAGCCCTTAGGAAGTCATTCCAGCTTCCTACCGTGTGCCAACCAAGTTGAAAGAAAAGAGGCTTACATCCCAATACTTCCCCCATGGAATTGCAGAACACCAAAGATAAAGATTGTTGAACAACTTAAAAGATTTCAGAGACAAATAAGAGGGCATCTGCAAAGCAACATAAGTCAAACTGGCATCAGACCTCCTGTTAGCAAAACTCTATGGCTAAAACCACTGGAGCAATGCCTTCAAAGTTCTGGAAGAAGATGATTCCCAGCCAAGAGTTCTGTTGCTGGCTAAACTTTCTGTCAACAGCAAGAGCAGAGTAAGACCCACTTTGGAACTTGCTGAAACTTAGCCATCTTATCCTCACATGCTTTTTCTTGGGAAATTGAATAGGTACCTCAGCAAAATAAGGCGGTGAGCCAAGAAAGAGGAAGATTTGGGATCCAGGGAGCAGTGTGTGACACGCAGGTGAGCAATACCAGGGAGCTCCACTGCAACAGTGTCTGGAAGTTCTCGAAAGCACCGAGGCGTTGGTGAACTATCTCCAGAAAAGAGGAAGACTCCACAGAAGTGAGAGGATATTTGAGATCATGGAAGAATTTGAAAATAGGGAAAAAAAGAAAGGAAACTAGAAACTCCAGCAAAACCAAAAGCTATCTGGGAAAGCCACAGTCAAGAAATGAAGCCGTTGTTCCAAATTAGCACAAGAAGTCACTGAGCTCCAAGAAGAAAAGTGGAACAGATTCCATGTTGTAGAAAAATAAGAAGCTAGAAGATAGTAGCCGCTTTGTAAAGAAGGTACACATTTCTTCTCACAATAAAAAAAGATGGGTAATAAGATACTTCAGGCAAAACAAAACAAATAATCTAAGAACAAGCTATGGTTTTTTAAGAAACAATAAAAGAAACAGACACCATGACCCAGTTGTGCCATGAGATGGGGCATGATTTTGAGCACTTGGTGAAGTGTAGAAGGAGAAGCTACTTGAATATTTTCTTGGAGTGGCACTAAAATCCAGTCTAGAAGGACATGTGATCACAGCATGCTTCTTGGCTCTTCAGGAAATAATAAGGTAGCCATATTAAGGTTAAGAGGGTTTACTGACTTTCAATTTTTGAAACAGCCTGTAAACAAGGCATGACAGATTTAATGAGAACATAAATGCTACTAAAATCCTTGACAACGTGGAAGTGGGAGTGAGGAGGGCAAGTGAGAACCAGAGCATTAGTGGGGAATCAAGAGATCGCTCCATATAGGTGACTGAACAAATAGGGATTCAAAGATGCTATTGAAAGTTACAAAGCTAGGGCGCCTGGGCGGCTCAGTCAGGTAAGTATCCAACTCTTGATTTTGGCTCAGGTCATGGTCTCGTGGCTTGTGGGATCAAGCCCTATGTCAAGCTCTGCACTGATAGCACAGAGCCTGCTTGGGATCCTCTTTCCCTCTCTCTCCCCTTCCCCTGCTCATGCTCTCTTTCTCTCTCTCCCTCTCTCTCTCTCTTTCTCTCAAAATAAATAAATAAACTTAAAAAAATAAAGTTACAAAGGTAACTAAAACTAGCACTCTATTCCCATCAGGAGAAGGGATAAAGAGGAAGTAGGAGATGTTATAAGGGAGCTAAACCCCCATATGCCATAGCAGGAAATAAATAGGTGAGGCATCCACCAGCCAATAAATCAAGAGACAGAAGTAAATGGAAAGTATTCAGAAACACAGAGATAAACCCATTAGACCTGAAACCAGAAATGGTTAAATGTGATTGCCTTGGGGGAGTAACCCTGAGGGTGGGGAGGGGTATGGCTGAGAACCACACCTTCTTCAGCACCCCTCTGTACTGAAATGATTTAAAAAAAATTTTTTTTTAAACGTTTATTTATTTTTGAGAAAGAGAGACACAGAACACGCATGGGGGAGGGTTAGAGAGAGAGGGAGACACAGAATCTGAAACAGGCTCCAGGCTCTGAGTGGTCAGCACAGAGCCCGACGCGGGGCTCGAACTCACGGACCGCGAGATCATGACCTGAGCCGAAGTCGGCCGCTTAACTGACTGAGCCACCCAGGCGCCCCTGAAATGATTTTTAACCACATGCATGCGCTGCACTGACAAACGTCTTTAGAAAATCAGCTTGAACATTGTGGCTGCATCTTGTAGGACAACAGCTAATGCTGAGGTGCCAGGCACCGTTCTAGACCCTTTCCTTTCCTCGTCATTTCTCATCAGCCCTCCCAACAACCTCGTAGTCAGTCTCTTGGGTTGGATTTTTCCCAGATGTAGCACCTGAGCCAAGGATTCAAGTGCCAGTGATCTGTTAAGGAAGGGCTTCCAGGAGAAATCAGGAAGGGAGTGAGGAAAACAGGATAGGGAAGAGCAAGAAGGAAAGCAGGGCTGAGATTTCAGGTGAACCCCGCACCCCTATCTCTATCTCATCCTCTCCCCAGGGGCTCTGAAGCATGGACTGCACCTCAGAGTCTGTTCTGTCTTGAAGCTCTTCTCCTCTTCCTACACCAGTCAGTTATCAGCTCCAGGGGTCCGGGAGCTTCTTATTCTCTGTAAGGGGGAAGGGACTTCAATGCCCAGGAATCAGAGAACTTCCTAAGAACGACAGCACAGTATTTAACAATTACTCTCAGAGGTGATTACACTATGTAGCAGGCCCAGTAAGGTAATCAGAAATGCCCTCAGAATGACAAGATATGAATTTCCATGGATCTTGTCTAAATGGTTTGGTCAAAACACAATCATACCAGGTCCCCTTGACTATCTCTCTATACAGACAAGTATATATCTACTTATATCTATAAATATACCAAAAAATATATACATATATATAATATCCACCTATATCAGCATATATAATATCATATATATATATATATATATATATATATATCAGCCTATATAATATCACCATATATTATCACCTATATCTATATATAATCCTATACCTAGTTATATAATGTATATCATCTGTCTATCTATCTATCTATCTATCTATCATCTATATCTACATCAAGCCAAATTAAAGAGACAGGAGGTCCCTAGGCTCCAAAACTTTGGCCAATTAATTACTGAACAGAATGCTGGTGATACAGGATTGAACAAAACAGCAATGGTTGTTGCTCTCATAGTGCTTAGAATTTAGTTCCACTGAAGGCCTTGAAGTGATGAAAGTTTTCACATAGTGATAGAATGTAACTATTCATCAGAGAGAGGTTAGTTGTTACTGGAAGCACAGAAAGAAATGCACTTCAGAAACCAATTCTGGGGTTGGAATGGTGTTCTGAGGCCATGACAGTTCTGGTCCAAGTGGCGGCTATAATATTTCATTGTGCAGATATTTGCAGCCATACTATCTTTGAATAATTGTCACGCCTAATTCTGTATTCACACTTATTCTGCCAAGATTAGGATTTTCATGGTTTTGTCCTTCTATAAGAGGAGAAATTGTTGGCCAAAGAACAATTGTATCAGGTCCCCTTGACAATTATATTTCTCTTTGTAAATTAAAACAGACATTGTGGTTTTATAAATCTGTCTCTTTGGGTGTGAGTCAGGAGAGTGATATTTGGATTCATTCTGGGACACTAATTAGATTGGGCTTCTTGAGCTCCCTAGGCTGGGGAGAATAGAATTTTCCATGGGCTCCACTGATGATACCAACTGTGGCATGAACCTTCTTTTGAAAAGTCCACAACAGACATTCGTTCCTCCTAGTCAGAAATGTTCCAAAGTTCATTCCACAAGATGCTAGCCCCATGAAAAAGAGAGTGTTCCAGGATCAAATAATTTGGGAGACACTCTAGGTTGTATTCTATTTTTGCAAGCCCACAGTGAGCATTAGAATATTGATGGCGTAGAATTTCAGCATTTAAGAAAGCTGATCAGCATTTTTCATCCAGCACTCACCAAACTCATTTGGCCTTGGAACCCCATCATTTTGGGTTTTTTTCCCCTCAAACTTATGTGTATATGTGGAACTAATACTGTGAGGGAGCCATTCAGGAGTATCCTAAAGGTGTCTCTGTCTGTTGCAGTCAAATGTGACGTTTTTAGAGACGATTTTATATGTAAACAAAAAATCTACAGGTATACAGTGCATATACAGATATACAATGTACCTATATACAAGATACATATACAGTGTACAAATATATATAAAATATATAATGTGCATATATGTGATACATATACACACAATGTACATGTACATAATGTATTTATATACACACACACCGTTTATATATACTATATACATATATACCCAATACATTTATATACAATGTATATGCACATACATATTTGCATGTATAATTATGTATATATGATTTTTATATTTATATATCAGGGTTTTTGGAGGAAATAATGAACTATTTTCAACATAAAATAAGCTTAGGGGTGCCTGGGTTAGCTCAGTCAGTTAAGCATCCAACTCTTGATTTTGGCTCAGGTCGTGATCTCATAGTCAATGAGTTTCAGCCCTGTGTTGGGCTCTGCACTAACAGCACAGAGCCTGCTTGGGATTCTCTCTCTCTCTCTCTCTCTCTCTCTCTGCCCTTCCCTTGCTCATGCTCTCTTTCTCTCAAAATAAATAAATAAATAAAATGTATAAACTTTAAAAGAAATGAGCTCAATAAAATTATTTTCTTCTTGAGATATAATTGACATATAAATATTAGTTTTAGGTGTACAACATTATGATTTGGATATGTCTATATTGCAAAATGATTATCACAACAAATGTCAGTTAACATCCATCATCCCATAGAGTTACAATTGTTTTTTCCTTACAAGATGAGAACTTTTAAGATCTTCTTTCTTAGCAACTTTAAAATATGCGATATAGTATTTTAACTATAGTCACTATGCTGTACATTACATCCCCAGGGCTTGTATATCTTATAACTGGAAGCCGGTACTTTCTGACCCTCTTCACCCATTTCATCCACTCCAAACCCCACTCCTCTGGCAACCACTTAACTGGTCTCTGTGTCTATGAGCTCAGGTTTTTTAAAGATTCCATCACATAAAATAGAGAAATCATACAGTATTTGTCTTTCTGTCTGGCTTTTTTTACTTAATATAATGCCCTTAAGATCTATCCATGTTGTTGTAAATAGCAAGATTTCCTTATTTCTCATGGCTGAATAATGCTGCATGGTGTATGTATTTGTGTGTGTGTGTGTGTGTGTGTGTGTGTGTATATATATATATATATATCACATTTTCTTTATCCATATATCTGTTAATTGACACTCTAATAAGTACATGTACTCATCTATAATCAAATTTATCAAGTGTGGTGAAACCTCATTAATTCTTGCCGAAGAGAAGCTTTAAATGAGTGTAATAAGCATTTTTGATTAAAAATGGAAATAGGTGTTAAGGGGGGTCAATGCATATGAATTTCTTAACATACGCAGGTTTTATAAATATATTTTCAATGTGTATTTATTTTTGAGAGAGAAAGAGCACGAGCAGGGGAGGTGCAGAGAGAGAAGGAGAGAGAATCCCAAGAATCTGACAGTGCAGAGCCTGATGTGGGGCTCAAACCCACAAACCATGAGAGACCATGACCTGAACCGAAGAAGTCAGATGCTTAACAAACTGAGCCACCTAGGCACCCCAACAGACACAGATTTCTTAAAGGCGAAGCCTTCCAAGTAGTCTAAAAAGAAATACAAAGGAGTGGGGCACCTGTGTGGCTCACTCGGTTAAGTGTCCAACTCTTAGTTTCAGCTCAGGTCATGATGTCACAGTTTTGTGAGTTGGAGCCCCGCATGGGGCTCTGAGCTGACAGTGTGGAGCCTGCTTGGGATTCTCTCTCTCTCCCTCTCTGCCCCTCCCCCACTTATGCTGTCTCTGTCGCTCTCAAAAGAAATAAATAAGCTTAAAAAGAAATACAAAGGGGAACGGAAAGAGAAATACAAAAAAGTTTCCTGAAAGGTACAGAGGGAAACCAGAACTGGAATTTTCTGTGACTAATTAGGATAACCTGGAGCCTAGCTGGACTCTCCCAAGTCCTAGAAAAGCATCACTGTGAG
The DNA here is from genome assembly GCF_023721935.1 of Panthera uncia. NCBI lineage: Eukaryota > Metazoa > Chordata > Mammalia > Carnivora > Felidae > Panthera > Panthera uncia. Next base: position 71,153,562 of record NC_064816.1, read on the forward strand.
GGATTGCCAGCTGTTGAGGATCCTGGAGTGGATACCCTGCTCTTCAAATAAGTATACAACATGAGTAAAAGACAAAAATACAGTTCTATCAACACTAAGGCTTTTAAAAAATAAGATCTTCCTTCAGAAAAAGATTTAAATAACCCCCTCCTGCTTTTTCCCATCAGATTTTTAAGTCTTCTTCAGGCATTAACAGCATATCAAATGAGAACTCCTAAGATATGAATGTGCATTTGGACTCAATTCCCGTGGATAGATTCTACATGTTCCTTGATTTTGCTTGATTGATTTTTCCATAACCTGCAGGGATTCATAGACTATCTATGGCCACATTCGTTCTTGATTTGAAATCTATTTGTTCAACAGATGAGGCCAAATTTATTCATCAGCAAATCCTAACCCTCCCATAATAACTGGTTTCCTTCTCTTCTGGAGTTTGGCAGAGGCTTAGTGAGGAGTCCGGTGGAAAACAATGCAACTCCCTGGATGTCAGGTCTCTAGGCTCTGCTCTTTCTCCAACACAGGAATAGTCAGGGCTGTGTTTGTTGTGCTGTGAAAGGTTTGAGGTTCACAGCACATTATTGACTATGACACCTTCCCTTCTTAATACCATATGAGTTTAATGACAGAAAATTCATTGCGGTGGAGTAAGAAGCAGCTCAAAGAAGCGTTCGTGTAACATTCCATCCCATTATTTTTCCTCCACAAACGTGAGACACAGTTATTTGCATCCTTGGTGACCTCCCTTCTCAAAAGGCCAATCCACCTTTTCACGGGAGGTTAAAAGGTTTAAAATTATAGCTAACATATACTGAGCATGGCTTTTCCCAAGGAAAATTTTACATTGATAGGGTAGAAGCAAAGCCATATTGGGGCACCTGGGTGGCTCAGTCAGTTAGGCGTCTGGCTCTTGATTTGAGCTCAGGTCACGATCTCACAGTTCGTGGGTTCGAGCCCTAAGTTGGGCTCCTGCCCTGACAGTGCAGAACCTGCTTGGGATACCTTTCTCTCCTTCTCTCTCTGCCCCTCCACACTCCCCGCTCGTGTACCATCTCTCTCTCAAAATAAATAAACTTTAAAAAAATAAGAAAAAAGTGAAGCCATATTCACTAAACATAAACGTACGGGTATGGGGGAAAGAGAAGTATGCTCATGTATGCTCATTTTATATTTCTATGCTAATAAGATAATAACATATTTCTTTAAACTTATCAGACAAAGCAAGATGTAACACTGGCCTTCAAAGCATCAGCATTTGCCTTTCCCTTCAAATGAACATTTGCAGGGGAAAATATTACAGGCAATTCAGTGGATACTGTGCCTGGTTTAAACACAGCACTATGTTCACTCAGATTTCTTTTAGGCTATAGACACATGGGCCAGTGCTTATTTTCATGGTTGATTTAATCCATCCCCTCTGCCACTGTGGGGATTATTCCCTACAGTTATTCTCCAGTGATCTGTCAGTTCAGATTAAAAAAAGTTAAGTGACAAAGATACGGTGGCTGATTCCTTTAGAAGGCTGTGGATCCTAGGATGTATAGCAAGAGATTTCTTTTTAAGCATCTGACTGTGTTCTCCTCATTTTAACTCCCCCATGTCACTACAAGCCTTCCTTATCTAGGCTGAACTTCAAACTCCTTAAGCAGGTAATTCAATTTTGTTCCTATACAACAACTTCAGGGTTGCCTCAAAGCTTCATAGCTCTTACCCCATTGGTTCTTGCATATTTCTTGAGAAGGGGAGATGGCATATTAGCATATACTTCCTCTCACTTTGCAGATGAAGAAATCTAAACTCAGACATGAGTCGAGGACTATGTGTATTCTAGGTTTGCTTGGCCTGCACAATAACTGATAATACTTTCCTTAAGCTGCATCTATTTTTATATTTTGAAACATAGGAATTAAAAATAAACCCTTGCTAGATTTGCAATTCCATTCCAGATTCACTGAAAATAAATCTGGCACAAAATAAGTTTGTTTGTTTGTTTGTTTGTTTATTTATTTATTTATTTATTTATTTATGAAATAGGCTTCAGGCCTGGCATGGAGCTTAACGTGGGGTTTGAATTCATGACCCTGACATCAAGAACTGAGCTGAGATCAAGAGTTGGACGTTCAACCGACTGAGCGACTGACCCAGGTGCCCCACAAAATGACTTTAATTGGATGGCAAAGAATTACTCACATTGCATCATAAATATTATTATAATTCTCATTTTTATTTTCTTTTCCCATTTCTACTGCAGAATTCTTTGGTAGAATAATTAATATACCTCATGGCTAATTTGGTTAGGTTGTATTGGTGTGCAAATTGGCCATTCGAGTCACATAGTTCATTCTAAGCTTTTATATGTACTAAGTTAAAAAGAAGAAAACTAGTAGTTTTAGTGAAATAATTACGTTAATGATAAGCCTATTGGAGGAAAGAGCCATCAAGAAAAATCTTTGGAAAATTCACAAAAAGCAATAGATGCTGGAAAATTAATGAGGTCTGAATGTAATATGGTCATATCTCCCGTACAGGTACAAGTGTTTTTGCAAATATTTTGTGGATTTCTGCCAGGCTGGTTGATCTTGCTTATGGGACATAAAGTAACATTATTTTTACTTTGTTAAGGCAGTCTGGACACAAGAGGCAACACAAATGTTATCAGTAAGGCTAGATCAGGTTATACCGTGGTAACAAGTAGCTCTAAACTCCCAGCTGTTTAGCTCAACAAAGCTTATTTCTTTTTGTGTCTCTGTAAGCTGGCAGGGGTTCTTAGCTCATTATAGTCACTTAGGTGCCCACGTCACTCTCTTGAACATGGCCAGGATGATGCCAGGAGGAAAGAGCTTTTGGGGGTGGGGATCAAATGCTCCCGCTTGGAAGCGCGTCATCACTTTCCCTCACAACTCATTGGCCAGCGCTAGTCACGTGGCACGTAAAACCCCAAGAAGACCAGGAAGTGCCATACTTTCCACTCCCAGAGCGGGGGAAAGCCAGAAAAATTTCCTGAAGATAGTTAATGACCTCCCCGCGAAGGCACCACTCTGCCTCTAGGATAGCATCTGCATTCATTACTTTCTTTCCATTTTTGTTTTTGCTCACATTAAATTTAACCCTTAAAACTTAAATTTAATTTCCCTTAAATTTAACCTCATTATTGTCTTGATCATTGAAAGAGGCTATTTTTTTGTCTTCCAAGATTTTATTCAAATTCAAGTTAGTTAACATAGAGTAGTATTGGTTTTGGGAGTAGAATTTAGTGGTCCATCACTAACAGACAACACCCAGTGCCCATCCCAACAAGTGCCCTCCTCAGTGCCCATCACCACACAGCCCATCCTCCCGTCCACCTGGAAGAGCCTAGTAACTGGCCTCCTATTTCTTAACTTCTCTGTTCCGTCTCATTAATTCGACAAAGGATATCAAGTCATGTGTCAAGTGCCCCTCTGCCCCCAGAATTACCTTTCTAAAACACAGATAGGATTATATTGCTAATTGAAAGAAAAAGACTGCATGATAGTTCCCCCAATCCAGAGAATGAAACTGTAGTGCTCTGCCCATTTGCTCCAGCCCTCCTTTCTGGACTCGTCTCCACCTCTTCTGAGAACTCTCAGGCCAAGGTCTGAGGTAGAAGGTGGTGGTACCTGGCTCAACACAGGGCTTTAACAAAGTTTGAATTGGTTAGCAAGCTTGAAAAATCAGGAGAGTCTGCACAAAATACACATGGTCCATTTTTCATGGGAAAAACATCCAGAAGGCCTTGCAGCAGGACTCTTGTTCCTGTAGGGAATTGTGAGATCATGACGGCTGAGTAACAGCTGTCCCACTCACTGGGCCCGGTGCCCACCATAGCTGGAATGAATTGATTTTGTCTGCACTCTTCTATGGGGTGGTCGTGTGGCCCCTGCACTATGATGAGTAATGGGTCCCCAGTTGCCTCTTTTGCCAAATATCTTCTACAGAAGGTAACCATGTTTCCATCCAGTCTTTGTTTTCCTCTTAATCTTCCTGCCTCCTCTCAGCAGCTTGCATATAGTAGGTGTTCACTAAATAATTGAGAAATGATCATTGCAGGCAACTGCAATTTGTTTCACCACGTGCTAACTTTATTCTGTTCTTTTTACCTTATGTCATGTGCTTGTTCTGGCTTGGCTCACAAGAGAACAGATATCATGGGAGAATTCCTTTTTTTTTTTTCCTTAATATTTATTTATTTTTGAGACAGTGCACATGAGCGGGGGAGAGGCAGAGGGAGAGGAGGACAGAGGATCTGAGGTAGGCTCTGCGCTGACAACAGAGAGCCTGATGAGGGGCTTGATCTCATAAACTGTGAGATCATGACCTGAGCTGAAGTCAGACACTTAACTGATTGAGCCACCTAGGTGCCCCTATCATGGGAGACTTTTTGAGGTGAAAGGGATTCATTGCTCAGGTTTCTAAAAGACTAGGATCTACAATTAACCTTGTGGAGGGGTATAGATTTATAAGAGAAAAAAAAAAGTCAAATTCCTGTGTTCCTTTTTTTTTTTTTTTTTTTTGTAACTATACAGGTAAAGGTAGCCATGTCCTAAACATTCTGTGGAATAATTTTGTTTATGAACTAGAAAGTTCATAAAGGAAGTGAATGAACATTTAAGGATTCAAGATTTGAAGGTGTGCTATAGAAACTCAACATGAAATATGTATATGAAACGTGGTCAAAGAGGAAATGACAAGCTTAGAATGCTCTGAAAGGTTATCTGGAAAAACAGTAAAGGGCTTCAGGTGGGTCTGCCATGGACAGATTAACTCATAATCTTAGAAGAGTGAAAAATGTCATCACAACCCAGAACTGACCCTAATTGCACCCAATCTGGGTAGAAAAATCATAGAGCATATGGATTAAGAGGGTTTGAGTTGAAGGTCAGGTTTTTAGTATGTCCTAGCTAGCAGGATGTGAAGTCAGCCAGGCATAACAATCACGATGCCTGGTTAAGTGAGCCAGTGGTAGAAGGGCAGAATGCCCATGTAGATGCAGGGGGACCCCACGGGTCAGTGGCTATCCTCCTCTTTCCATGGCCAGGCTCTACTCCTCCCCATCAGCAAATGCATGCTCTGTGCATGAGGGAAACTGGGCAGGAGGGTGGGATGAGCACAAATTCACTAACAGTATCGGCAAAACAACACCTAGAGATCCTTTCTACTTGTAACGAATTACGACATTAAATACACATCTTGAACATGTTACAGATAAGGTGTTTAGAAGAAGAGGGGAATTTGAATTTTATGGCAACACAGCATCTCATAAGTTACTCATTCTTGTTGTTGCCTGCCTGGACCAATGTAATGGTCTTCTGTTTTTTCTTCCAATATGTGTGTGTGTGCATGCGCATATATGCGCATATATATATATATATGCATATATATATATATATGCACCTTCATAGAAATGATTTTTACATTGTAAGTGATCCTTTTCTAAAGTACAGTTGACACACAATGTTACATTAGTTTCAGGTGTACGACATAGTGATTCAACAACTCTGTAGGTTATGCTATGCCACCATAAATGTAGCTACCATCCACAAAATATATATAAAATAAAATAAGTATATTTATTTATTTATTTATTTATTTATTTTTTGTTTGTTTATTTTTGGGAGAGAGACAGAGACAGACTGAGGGTGAGGAAGGGGCAGAGAGAGAGAGAGAGAGAGACACAGAATCAGAAGCAGGCTCCAGACTCTGAGCGTCAGCACAGAGCCCAATGCAGGGCTCGAACTCACGAACTGGGAGATCATGACCTGAGCCGAAATCGGACACTTAACCAACTGAGTCAACCAGGCGCCCCGAGTATGTATATTTTAAAGCCTTTTTTTTTTTTTTTTTTAGATCTTTTTGCATGAATTTATTTATTTTGAGAGATAGAGGGAGCATTAGCTGGGGAGGGGCAGAGAGAGAGGGAGAGAGAATTCTAAGCAGGCTTTGCCCTGTTAGCACAGAGCCCTATGTGCGTGGGGCTTGACCTCATCAACATTGATATCATGACCTGAGCCGAAATCAAGAGTCAGATGCTTAATCAACTGAGCCACCCAGGCACCCCCAAAATAAATATATTTTTGAAGTACAGCTCTCCCTTGCTTCTCCTTCTCCCTTTCTCCTTCTTTCCCCCCACGTTCCTCCCTTCCTTCCTTTTGACCTATCTTCCCTCCGTACTCTAAAAAGTTATTAAGCACCTCGTGTGCCAGGGAAGTATAAACATGAATGAGACTCCGATTTCCTACAGTCCATTCACATTCTGTCTGGGAAAACAGACATGCAGATGGCCGGTCACGATACAATGTGATAGGTTAATACTTTTTTTAACGATGTTCACCTTTACCCTTCTTCTCTGAAATGAGTTTAAGTCTTCACTCTTTACATTAAAACCACTCACCACTTAGCCTCAGCCCCATTTTCTGGTGTTAGCTCCTACCATCCTCCCGTCTGTGACCTCCATTCCAACTGAATTGCCTTCGTATCACTTCGCACACACGCTTGGCTTTCCTGTGTCCTGCTTCCACGCATGCTTGTTCCACTTTCTGACATGGTCTTTTCCCTCACTTCTCTCTGATGTGACCCTATTCTTCTTTTAAAACCCAGCTCATCTTCCTGTGCAGCTTCTTCTGCTCCCACTTAGCACATAGTAGGTGCTGTGCGATGACACCTTGGTGATGGGATGTACACGTATCCTCCGTAGCTGTCAGGCATAAATACTGTATTGCAAGAACAGTGTTGTCCTTGTTGAGACCATGCTGAGCCTCTAAGGCTGCGCTAAGCCTGGATCATGAACCCTCTTGAGAATATGTTAAAAAATATATACCCCTCCCTGATAGACGTGTTTCTATTTGCAATTTTAAGATAACTTTTCAGGGGATTTCAGATGTCTCTGGAGCTCATCCATAGATATCTACCCAATGCTAAGAACTACTGGGGATCAGGCTACAAATGGGGGAGAAGGGCACTGGCTTTCTCTGAAACATGGGGTCTCTGATGGTGTCCACTGATGGGGAGAGGGAGGACCTGAGACAGAGATTCAGAGTTTGGAAGGTGGGCCACAGGTGATAGAGGGAACTCTAGCCCCTTTGATGGTTTTTATTCTCTTAGGTCTGGTCTCGATACTTCTTGCTTGTACTCTTGGACCTCCCAGGTGGGGAGAGCTGAAGGCCTCTCTGCCACGTGGAGATTCATTCTGAGTGAGCTCAAAGGTTCTCTAATGGGGGGTTAGTAGCTTTTACTAAAGTCACACTAAAATATTCCAGTGCAGTCTTTTTCTATTGGGGGTGGGGTGGGGCTTAAAGTGATCTCGTGATGGCACATATCAGACACAACAACACATTGCTGGACCCAGGTGCCCCTGTTTTTGAAGAGGCTCTCTGAGAATTAGGTGGACATCTCTTAACTCCTCCTCCATATTACAAAGGAATAGAATTTTAAACCGTACTTTTAGAAAGAGCTACTGGTGTTCTGTGAGTCCCACCCCCTCCAAGGAGGAGGGACTCCTTACCCTTCACCTCAGGTCAAGGAAGAGGGGCTTCTGCGGGATGATGCAGAGGGCTTGTTTGTACCTTGGTGCTGGGGAGACTCAATGGACTTACACAGGGCTTTAGCTTAGCAAATGCAAAAGGTGCAAGGCAGGCAGATTGGCTGCTCTGCTGGGGAGGCAAAGGAGAGACGGAGCTGGTGGGCTGGTAGCTCAGGTTTGCGTGAAGATAGTCTAGGGGCCAGATGTGGGCCATGTGCCTGAGGCAGCGCTGGTGTGGACCCTCTTGGACCCCGTGTGAGAGAGTCCTGTGGTGGGGGAACAGATCTCAGCACGGAGCATTTAGAGGTAGGGCATCATCCACATCAAGCCGTCTATAGTTGAGAGGCCAGCATCGGAAGGTTTCCCAAGATCCACAAAACCACCCCTCAGAATAAGGGTCAGCTGTAAATATCCCCAAGTCCAGTGAGCATGAAACTAGCTGACAGAGAGCCAGGCACATCAGGGTGTCCCTGCTTTCCTCACCTCTGAAGGGGTCAGAAACTGTAGGTAGTCAGGGTGGAGGAGTTGCAACCTGAGGCGGGAACAGAGAGAGAGAGAGAGTGCTGATCGACTCCATTCCCCAACCACAAGTGTCCTTGTTGAGAGAGGATGTGGGAGGCAAGGAGAGCCAAAAACTTCAAATCCAGCAAGGGTTTTGACTATTATTGCATCTGTACATCATTCTTATTAAAGTGGAGTAGTGTTTGTGTTACTCAGGAGTGACCAGAGAAGCTGTCGGACCTCCCTGGATGGTCATTTGGAGGCAGGGGAAGACCCAGCCTCAGTCCCTGAACTTAAAGTGACAGCAGGGGTCAAAATGAAGTTGAACAAGTCCCGCTTGTTCAATACGTGGATCTTGGAGCATCTGAGCCTTGGTTTATTCTTTCCTGAGAGGGCAGATGGGCTCCTTTGCTGCAGATACTTAATGTCTGCTGGTTAAGTGTAAGTTTGTTTGTTTGTTTGTTTGTTTGTTTTTCCCTGTGTCTCTTCTCCTTTTCTCCCTGGTGTTGCCCTTGTGAGTCTAAGACCTTTGTTGGGGAGAAAGGGTAAGTTCCCCTTCTTTTGGAAACATTCATTCAACATTTGACACATATTTGTTGTCTGTCTCATTACCAAGGCTGTCAGTCAATCTTCAGGGTACAGAGGGAGCACCCAGGATGCTTGTAAAAAGACAGATTCCCAAGCTCCATAGATTGTGATCAGGTAGGTCTCCAGTGGGCTGACTATGGTCAGGTAGATCTCCAGTGGGCTGAGGAACTAGCCACTTTCAATCAAGCTTTTAGTACAGGAAATAACCGTCTATACTTGAGTACTACTGGTCTCCCCTGGGTTCTGGGCACTGTGTTGGGTGCCTGCGAAGGCCCAGATAATGAGGCATATTTCTTACCCTCAAGAATCTAACTGATTGATGGCATATACACATAGCCTGCAAGTTATTGACATATGTGAGCATGTATTTCTCTTGGAGGTATTTAGAAACCATGGGATTGTGGTAGGATTAGTGTGAGAAAAGAGAGAAAACCCACTGCAAGTGGCCAGAAAGAAAGGGGTTTCTACTACTGTGGTGACGGTCAGGTTGATGAGGGAGGGAAATAGAGGGCGAAGTCTTTAAGAGGCCAACTGCAGCGAAAGAGCGACTTACAGTTTGAAGATTCTTCTGCCAGGATTCTGCCAAATGTATGGGAATCAGAGCTGGCAGGGTCTTTGGAACTCATCATGCCCAACCTCACCCTTGACAAATAAGAAAAAGGAGGCCCAGAGACCTTAAATGATTGGCTCAAGTGCATACAGAGGAAAAGGTAAGCTTGTCTATCCATATACTTCGGATAGATTTTGAACCAATAACCACTTATACCAAGGATAGCCTTTTACTGGCTTAGAATTTCAGGGGCAGTTCAAATCCAATAAGTAATATCCCATAAATACATGATTAAATGAGTGAATTAGTTAGAAAGACCTCCAAAAGTTTCTTTTTAAAAATTCTTTTTCTAATGTTTATTGTTGAGAGAGAGAGAGAGAGCACAGAGCCTGATGTGGGGCTTGAACCCATGAACCATGAGCTCATGACCTGAGCCGAAGTTGGATGCTTAACCGACTGAGCCACCCAGTCACCCCTAAAAGTTTCTTTTTAAGGAACCCTTTTATCTCAGATAATACAAGTAAGTGAAAAAGTCCCCATGGCAATTTGTCATCTCTTAGCTTTTGACCATAAATTATTAAACTTGAAAAATATCATTGGCACAAAAACTGAATTGTGTATACATCTTCATTTGTTCAGGCAACACGTACTTACTGAGTGCTTACTGTGTTCCAGGCACTGTGACTGCTCCCAAGCAATTTGGAATATTAAAGAAGGAGGCGTTCACGCTAGTGAGGACTGTGGCTCTTTCTGGGTGTGTGCTGACTTTCATAAACCATCAGTGAGTGCCAGCCATGTGGGCAGCCTATTTCTATGTCCAGCTGGGAGACTGTTTTAGCTGCTACTGAATTAGAGGGTCCTGTGGGAATTATCACCCTTCCAACACGTTCAAGGCCAGTTAAAGCATCTCAGTGACACTTATTTCCCTTTAGCCTAAAGGATGGCTTTCTGCAGAGGTAGAGGGATTCGAGAAAGAGAAATTCCTGCTCTGGAATAGAGTGACTCAGTTACCCTAGAGGGAAAGTGGGCTCTTAACTCTTTCTTCCCTCAGACTGAGACAACCCCATGTCACCGGGAAGCTTTTACCATCTTGGGCTGTGCCTGCACGGGTGCTCGGTTGTTTTTCCCTTACTTTCGAGGTGAAGGTATTTAAACAGAGACTAGATATTTGCAAAGACTCAAATCCACATTAGTAGGTTTTTCCTTTTTTTTTTTTTTTTGAATTATTAGGCCAGTTAATAAAGTCAATTTCTTTCCTGGAGTTCATAACTACCATGACATTTCGTTTTCCTTCAGCTACAGGAAAGTGGGAGCCATAGGAGAGAGGAATCTGCTGCCTTGTCTTAGAAATACCTACTTCAAAAGTATGCAGATGCAAATGTAGGAAGATGATTGAGAAAGTGAGTCTTTCGGATGATAGTGTACACAGAGCACTGCCTGCTAGACCAACTGAGGTGCTCCCAGGTCACACAGAATAGAACACAAAGAACTTCTCAGATGCAGGAACTGTTTGGTGATGTCGTTCCCCCCCCCCCCCCCGCCCGCCCCCATCCCGAGCACTGATCTGCACGTACCACAGAACCAACAACCAGTGGGCTCTGGCCAGGAGCTCAGAGGGGCCTCGGGGCAAGCTCCGTTCTTAGGTCTTTCTCTGCCTCATTACTGGAGATCCTAACACTTTGCTGTCAAACCTTTTCATTGGAGTCCCTGGATCTGGTGGGGATGAATGTCAAATGCAGCTCCGCCTAAGATCACAAGCCCTTTGTTAGTGTTACAGTTACACATGGAAATCAAAAACGATGTCCTTTCTAGTGTTCAGAGGGTCCTTTGCAATAACAGAAGTTCAAATCCATAGACTCAGGGACCTGAATGGTACCATGTGAGTATTTAAAACAGGAACACTGGGGGGCGCCTGGGGGGCTCAGTCGGTTAGGCGTCGGACTTCGGCTTAGGTCATGATCTCACGATCCGTGAGTTCGAGCCCTGCGTCGGGCTCTGGGCTGATGGCTTGGAGCCTGGAGCCTGCTTCCGATTCTGTGTCTCCCTCTCTCTCTGCCCCTCCCCTGCTCATGCTGTGTCTCTCTCTGTCTCAAAAATAAATAAACGTTTAAAAAAAAATTTTAAAAAAATAAAACAGGAACACTGAAAAGATGGCCGGTTGAATGTTGAGTCCTGTCGAGAGATCAGGAGGCATACTCCTTCTGAGATTTCTACTACTGTCATTACTACTGTTACTCACATCGTTACCGATATTATTGTTAGAACACAGCGTTAGACAGAACGTGAACTCAAGGAGAACCTCAGTCTGCTCTTAACCAATTTCTCTCACCTGAACTGGCAGGACTTCCCCACAGGACAAGTAGGTCAAAAGGATCGGGTAACTCTTTGGGGGCCAATTGCTGACCGAATCTTAGGTCTTCTGTCTATAAAATGAGGAAAATCACTGACTCCACACGGATGTTCCAAAGGGAAAGTGAGATAGTTCATGTAAAGCCCCCAGCCATCCATGAAGTAGGAACATCAAAAGTGTTCATTCTTTCCTTTCTGTTCTCCCTCCCCCATCACTCTTACTGCTGCTAGAGACTCTCACTTGGATTGAAGTTAGAGATCTGTGAGATAGGTGCAGGGGTTTGAAGGGGGAAAAGGATGGAAAAGGGAAGGTAGCCTCTCGAAAAGCAGGGCGGCCCTGTTTCCAGCAGCTACGACAAGAGGCGGTTGGTACAGAAAGGCTGCCTGCCAGAAAGAGAAGAATGAAAACAGTCTATAAACTTGTGGACTTTATTTTTCTAACAATGCAGAGTTAGCAACCTGAAAACATCAACTTACACAGTCAAAAACTTTTCTGATCGTTCACTGAGTACTTATTACATGCCACACTCAACCTCCTGTAACTCTCGGAAAGGCCCCTGGTGGTTAACTGGCCTATACGGCTTAACCACAGACCGGGCACACGTCAGGCCAGGAAAGTCCTTCTCGAAGTGAAGCGTGACTCTAGAGTCCTTATGCTTCTCTGGAAACATTAGCATTGGAAATTGCTAAGGAAACATTTACAAATGGAAAGAAGGTTCTCTCAGATGGTTTACAGAATTAGCACAGCGAGCTTCCCTCAAAAGTCCTAATCTATACATAGCCATCCCCCATCGGCAATGACCGGGAAACACAAAGCTTGCTTTCTACGGCAGTAAAGCAGGATACGAAAATTGACAGTACGATACATCTCAGTCATGGAAACGCTGCAAAACACAGTGAAGTGTTGTACTTATGACCACAGCAGTTTGGAGTTTTTGTTATGTTTTAATTTTGGTCACTTGAAGCTTCATCCAGACCACCTCTATGAAGGTTGTGACTGCCATGGTTCCAGGAGATTGTTGAAAAGTTGCCTACTTTAAGGCTCAGGAGGCTGATTGCCATCATTTGGGACTAAGGAGGTACCTTTCCAAAGAACTCTTGGGAATAATTCTTTTCTTTCTTTCTTCCCCCAGAGCCTCATATCTCCCTATCTTTGCTACAGTTTAGTTCATGTATCCTATAAAATAAAATCACAATTAATTTAGCTCCCAACCTTCCAGTCCCAACAAGCTTTTTTTTTTTTTAATTTTTAATGTTTATTTATTTCTGAGACAGAGAGGGACAGAGCATGAGTGGGGGGAAGGCAGAGAGAGAGAGGGAGACACAGAATCTGAAGCAGGCTCCAGGTTCGGAGCTATCAGCACAGAGCCCGACGTGGGGCTCGAACTCACGGACTGTGAGATCATGACCTGAGCCGAAGTCAGACGCTTAACCAACTGAGCCACCCAGGCGCCCCAAATTGAATTTTTTTAAATGTTTATTTATTTTTGAGAGAGACAGAGAGACAACATGAGCAGGGGAGGGGCAGAGAGAGGGGAGACACAGAATCTGAAGCAGGCTCCAGGTTCGGAGCTGTCAGCACAGAGCCCAACGCGGGGCTCGAGCTCACAAACCATGAGATCATGACCTGAGCCAAAGTTGGTCGCTCAACCGACTGAGCCACCCTGGCGCCCCATCCTTTTTTTTTAAATATAGGCAGAAGAGTTTAAAATTTTGACTGTGGCAATGAATGTTTACCATGAATGCTGCATCTTGTCATTTGGACTCAGAAACAGCACTAGCCACACACACTATGATTTCTAGAAAAGTGAAGACAACAAAACCAAAATGCAGGCAAACAGACATACTCGTTTCATGGTCTTTCTTCTGACACCCAGCAAGAAGGCACCCTCTCACTGAAATGCCTGGAACCAGCTCAACTCTCTTAGAATCTTTAGCTCCTTCTCCTAAGTCTTTTATCTTCACTGCAGAGAAATGTGGACTCTTGCTTCAGCCAGGGCCCATGTCTAGCTTGGAGGAATTGCCTGGAGGTCATATCAACATCGTTACAATTTTCTACCGGAATAGGAGGTGACCTGCTTACTCCATTACAGTAGACATATTTCTCCTATTGGAATTACTGCTGAATTGTAAATCTCTTCCAGAAAGACCAGGCAATCAACTATGCAGGGCTCCTATCCACTGGAAGGGCTGTGATTCAATGCGTAGCCAGTAGGAACAGGTGAAGCAGGCAGGGACCTGCAGTCAGGAGTATGGTTGCAGTCCCCAAATAGAAACATCTGCAAAACACCATTACCCACAATGGAACAAGGGACACTACACACACACATTATGGAATCTCAGAGCAGGAGAAGAACTTGGGGGCTATCTCTAACGGAGCCAGACTAAACTGTTTTACATGGCAGGAATTTCTTGCCCAGGGTCCCTTTCAGAAAACATCCAACATCTGTTTTGCAATTCATAATTGGCGGCGAAGGTCAGTGTTTGTGAGAAGGCCAATTCTATCATCAGCCATGACTGTAAGGCAATTTCCTTGGTAAACTGAAAATCTACCTCTCTGTAAATGTCCAAACTATTTTTACAATACCAAAGAAGCAACATGAGGCTTCTTTGATGTTCCTTCTAATATATTTAAGGTCAATTAGCACAAAGGTTAAGTATTCATTGTCCTAATTGTCCTAATAAGACTTGGGTTTCAGACTCCTCAGTGCTTAGACTGCTCATCAACTTCTGGGTTCACTCTGGTTTCAGAAATGTCAGGGGAGGGGCGTCTGGGTGGCTCAGTCCGTTGGGCGTCTGACTTCGGCTCAGGTCATGATCTCACAGTCTGTGGGTTCGAGCCCCGCATCGGGCTCTGTGCTGACAGCTCAGAGCCTGGAGCCTGCTTCGGGTTCTGTGTCTCCCTCTCTCTGCCCCTCCCCTGTTCATTCTCTGTCTCTCTCTGTCTCAAAAATAAATAAAACATTAAAAATTTTTTTAAATAAATGTAAGGGGATGGATGGGAAGCGTGGACTTGTAGTCCAGGGGATTTATTCCTTCATTCAATAAATATTTGCATGCCTACTATGCTTCAGCACTGTTCTAAGAATAAAGAGATAGACAAAACAGCACTCAGTGTCCTTAGGGAACTTATATTCTAGTGGGAGGAGAGAGATAAGAAACAAGATACAGAAAGGAAGTCGAGTATGTGAGGTGGTGATAATAGCTAAGGAAAAAAATCAAGCAGAGAAGAGAAAAAGAGGGTGTCTGTGGGCATGGAAATTTTAGATAGGGTAGTAAGGAGGGCACAAGACAGGTGAGGGAACAAGACAATCCAGCATGTGGTGAGAATCCTCCAGGCAGAAGACAGGGCAAGGCTAGCAGTGTGGTTGATGTGTTTGGGGATGACCCAGGAGGTGAGTGAGGAAGGCTTTGGGGAATGAAGGTAGAAACATTAGAGAAAGCAGGAGGTATGGGATCTTGTATGCCACTGTAAGAACTTTGGTTTCTACAAGAAGCCAGGTAGGTTCTCTCTCTACCTGTTTGTTGAGTTGGTTTTCAACAGAGCTATGTTTCTTGGCTTCTCACTTGGTAGTGATTTCAATGCTGGGTGGCTGCTTGGCTTCGTATAAAATGCTCTAGCCACTTTTCTCTCAAAGCTTTACTGACTTGGCCCCACCATTTCGTATTTCTGCAGAGAAGCTGGAGACCAGCTTACTAGTTATCCTTTCTAGATAAATTCCTTTCGGTGCCTTTGTGTCTGAATAATTAACCTTTAAGTTCAGTAGTGGTATCAAAATGTGCCTTATAGCAAGTGTTCTGCATTAATTTCTTCCCCCAAACACAGATTTCATGCTGATTCAGTCCTTTCTTCATGTCCAGATATTTTTTCTATTACATCTTCCTTTTTCTTTGGAAAGTCAAATATATTACGTTGGATCATCATTGTCTATTCTCCATATCTTCTTTCCCCTCTGGTTGATTTAATCTATGATTCTTTTATTTTCACGGCATAAGGGTACAGTGCCATTCGGTTTTTAGCTATGTATGTTCTATTCATTGATGTTTCTGATAATTCATGCTGTGTTTTGGTAGCTCCTATATTCTTTCTTTATAAATTTCATTCAGTGTTACCCCCAGCTCTTTGTATATTCCGTTCATTGATGTTTCTAGTTTATTAATCTATTTTTTAAGTTTATTTATTTAGAGAGAGAGAGAGACAGAGAGGGAGAGAAAGAGGGAGATAGAGTGCACGGGAGGGGTAGAGAGAAAGGGAGATAGAGAATCCCAAGCAGGTCCTGTGTAGTGAGCACAGAGCCCGATGCAGGGCTTGAACTCATGAACTGTGAGATCATGACCTGAGCCGAAATCGAGAGCTAGTCACTTAACCAACTGAGCCACCCAGGTGCCCCTTATTAATCTATTTTTAAATAGTATTATTCAGATTCATTTTGTGTTTTGGTAGCTCCTAAAGTCCTTATAAAATTTAATTCAATGTCACCATCACCTCTATAGAGGAATTTTTTCCGTTTTTTAAAAATTTCTGTTTTCTAAGATAGATTCTTCGCTTAGCTTTTTTTTTGTTTGTTTTTTTTAAAAGAGTGAGGGATGGGCGGAGAGAGGGAGAGAGAGAATATCAAGCAGGCCACACAAGGCTTGATCTCACGAACTGTGAGTGGAGACCAAGATTCGGACACTCAACCAACCGAGCCACCCAGGCATCTCTTCACTTAGCTTTTGCCTACTGGATTCCTTTATTTCCGTCTACCCAATATGTATCTCTATCTGCCTTTACATGAGACTTTTTCATCAACATGGCCATTTCCATGTATATCTTTATCCCTACACCCACATAGGTGCACCATCAGATTATTTTTGTCTTGTTTAATGCTGCGATGTTATCCATGGATGACTAATTAATTAATTTAACATTATTTCTTGAGCACCTAGCAAGTGGCAGCTGCTATTTTAGGTACTAAAGAAACATTGGGAATAAAAGCAGACAGAAATCTCTGCCCCTGTAGAGCTTACATTCTAGTGGAGAGGAAAAGGTTACTGAGCATAATAAGTAGGTAGATTTCATGGGAAATGGTGAAAAGGTGGTAAGTGTCACAGAAACAATCTGAAGCTAGAGAAGGTGACTAGGAGTGACAGGGTTAACCAGTAGAAGGTTGTGAGCAGAAGACTGATATGATTTTATATATTTTTAAAAATAAGTACCCGAGCTGCTTTTTACATTTATAGCATGTGCCCATATGGCCACTATTTCCTCCTGCTTGGTATGAGCAGATTCTCCTTGACTCTTCTCTTCAGAAAAGAGCTTCAGTTAGAGGCTGAGGCTTTTCATTGCTTCAGGGAGTGAGGACGGGCAAAGAGCTCAGCAGGAACGTTGGACAGACACTTGGTGATAATCCAGCCCTTAATCTTTTTTTCTGAGATACTGTTAAAAACCACATAGCACGGGGGCCCTATCCAAACAGGGAAATCAGGTCTATCCTCCTGAGTATTCCCTAGTTCAGGTTGGGGTCCCTTCTGTTGGAAATGAAACAGGTCCACTCCAGGTGTGTGTTTCTTTATTTCCTGTCTTTACCCTCTCTTCCCAAGCCCAGTCCGTGCTCCTCTCTCACACAGAAGGTGGAGAAGGCAGAGGATGGCTGGGAACTCTGGCCAAGGCCAGAAGGCAGGTGGATTTCCACCAGGCATCTCCTGCTGGTGGCTCTTGACCTGTGTGTTTTCTCTTTCGTCTCCATTCAGCCAAACCCATGTTTTTGGCTTCGGGTGATGACAGTCCTGCCTTCCTTCTGGCTGGGGGAATAAAACTGGTGTGCGGTACACAGGGAATCGAACATTCTCCTATACTCACAGAGTATAAACTGATGAGTGGTGGTGTTCTGATTTTAAAAAGAATCAGTCCTGCTTTAAAGGGACTACATTTTCATATCGATATTTAAGGCAATGACAGGTGTTTTACGTCAACACTTGAGAATTTGGATCTCAATCTTGAGTCTGGTGGTGGGAACGAGGGTCATGCTTATGGATGACAACCTCCTGTCTCTTCCTGAGTCTTACGAAATACAAACGTTAAGTAGACATTGGTGTATAAACCAATAAGGACACATCCCTTCTGTACCTTATACATAAAGCTGTTATTTTCCCAAGTGTGCCTAACACGTTGAAACTTACTTCAGCTACTTTTCCACCTTGCAGAGTTATTTTTCAAAAAAAAAAAAAAATTAGATCCAATGCAGAGATCTGAAAGGCTTCCCATCCTTTACAAGATTTTTTTCTTTTTTCTTGTGCCGCTCATTGTAAAACACTGTGGAGTACTGCACCGGGGGGCTACATACTCGGGACTGCCCTAGATTCAGGGAATTCAGAGTTAAGGCTCCAACAGTAACCTTAACTTTGGCTTCTTGCAGGGTTACAGCAGCCTTTTGTTACGTGATCACATCATCCAAAAAAGCTACATTCTTCACTGCTTATCTGCCATTCTACCTGCAAACCCCTCTTTGAAGTTGATGGGGCTGTGGGCACGGAAGGGGCCAGACACAGGGGGGGAATTAAGGGGAGAATTAGGACCTGTGCATTCAAAACTACAAAATGACACGTATATGTGCATTTCTTATCTGCGAGGAAAGGTTTAAAAGGCCACAATTTAGCTACTTTAGCTACTTGACGGTGCCTTCTGGAGGAGCTATATGGGAAAAAAGAGTGTGAACTCTTCCATTTATGTAAGTCACATTCTGTGTCATGGCACCAACTCGCATATAGTTGTTGGATAAAAGCCTCCATTGTACAGGAAAGGTAACCTTGTAAAAATGACAAGCGTAGGCTTTCTTGGTGTTTTATGCAATTAAAATGTTAACCTTGACATTATACTAGCCCTTCAGTTTTCTTTAAACGTCCTTCAGTTTGCAAACTGGAGGGAAAAAAATTTTTCTTTAAAAAAAGTGTGGCATATCTACAACTAGGTAAACTCCTTTTTACCTGTGTTCCCTTCACCGATGGCCGCAGGGATGGGCTGTCCCAGCCAGTGGCCATAGTCACATCGGTGTTCTCTCCACCTTCTTTGTCCCATTGTTTCTCCCAGACTGTTCTCACCCTGCCCTGCCTCCCCTGCAATGCAGGGGGCTGTATATGCAGAGGGCTGGAGGAGGGAAGGGAGAGGACAGACTGCGAAGGTCATTCCCTCCACCTCTGTCGTCCTCCCCCAGCTTGGACACTGGGAGGCAGGATCCTTTGTCCCATTGTCTCACTCCTGGAGGGCCTTGGGTTGTTCCTGAAAGTTCCTTGGATCTTCTCCAGGTCCTGATTTTCCTGAAATGCAGCGGCATCTTCTCCAGTTCTGTCTCTATTCTGTGCCTCACACCCTCCTCTTTGTTCTGATCTATAACCAGGTGTGCCTCGTTTTTATCTACTTAGGGAAAAACAAACAGGAAGGTGGGAGACAGGGAAGGGGACTTTTAGTAACTATTTGCCTGCAGTAAAGTCCTATTAGGAAAATCTCGTAAAGGTACTGTGTCTGTGTGTGAGTGTTGGGGGTGGTGGGGAATGGGGGCAGTGGTGTTTCAACCACAGGCACCAGGGCACAAGCTGTGGGGCAGCTTCCAAAACAGCCATCAAAGTCCTGGGTTGACATGATGAGAGGCGGTAGGGAAACGGGGGAGGGGGGTCTGCTCCTGGAGCTCACAGGGGAAGGAAATGAGCAGGTGACGGGCTGCCAGACTGTGTTTTCTGGGGTGCAGTGGGGTACCTGGGCCTGTGGTGCCCCCTCCCTCCGTCCTTAGCCCTGGTTTGGGAGAACAGAATCGCCCCCTCTTGGCTGTTCTAGGGGGCCAACAGCAGCAGTCTGGAGCCAGATGATGTTCTGCTTCTGGCTGGTTGGGAGAGCGAAGGAATCTAGAATCTTGACTGGTTTTGAGAACAGAGTTCTGATAATGCACTTGGAATTATGAGGCCATTTTTATATAGAAACACAGGCTAAATTCTCATTTGTGTCTATAATCTAGACTCAGTGTGGGGTGGGTTCTGAACTGGAAACTTGTAGGGACACACTGGTAATCTCACTTCCCCCTGAGACACAAAGGAAGCTTAAGCCCTAGCCTGGCATCTTCATAACCCCTGGGGAGTCTTCACCTGAAGATATGCTTAACTGAGGTACTTTATTGTTCTTATTTTATTTTTGAGAGAGAGAGAGAAAAAGAGAGAGAGAGAATGAGTGAGGGAAGGGCAGAGAGAGAGGGAGTCACGGAATCCCAAGCAGGCTCCAGGCTCTGAGCTGTCAGCACAGAGCCCGACACGGGGCTCAAACCCACGAACTGTGGGATCACGACCTGAGTCGAAGTCAGATGCTTAACCGACTGGGCCACCCAGGTGCCCCTTTACTGAGATACTTTAACTGCAGTTAGTTGCATCGGTTGAGTCTTTCTCTGGATCCCTGACTTACCCTCCACCATTTCCCCACAGTCAGGTGGCACCTGGAGTGCTTTGGGACATTTGTGGGGAAGTTGAGTTGGGACTATATTTAGTATTCGCCTAGGGAGATGTCTTTATGTGGTTTGCAGTTCCTTCTCTGAATAGTTAAGTTACTGCCAGATGTCTTGGAGTAGGAAGGGCTTCTGGTGATATTCCTACCACCTGCTTTGTGACACGGATATGCATGACACAGGAACTTATCCAATGGTGCCTGACACTGGAGGTATGTGGACATTGGAGGCAATGACTGCAAAGTGCAAAGCCAGAAGTTAGTCTTCCAAATGTCACAGTTCTCATAGTGAAAGTGACTCCACAGACAGTTTTTTCATATTTGACGAAATATGAGAGAATGTTATATTACCAATAACAAATGAAACTCTAAGAAACCTTTCTCTTTTTTTCTTTCTTTCTTTCTCTTTCTTTCTTTCTTTCTTTCTTTCAACTTTTATTTATTTATTTTGAGACAGAAAACAGGGGAGGAGCTGAGAGAGGGAGAGAGAGAATCCCAAGCAGACTTCCCGCTGTCAGCACAGAGCCCGACGCGGGGCTCAAACCCACAGACTGTGAGATCATGACCTGAGCCGAAGTCGGACGCTCAACCGACCGAGCCACCCAGGCACCCCGATGTTTGCTTTTTAAAGTGCTAGTTGTTGGGGCGCCTGGGTGGCTCACTCGGTTGAGCGTCTGACTTCAGCTCAGGTCATGATCTCACGCTCCATGAGTTCGAGCCCTACATCGGGCTCTGTGCTGACAGCTCAGAGCCTGGAGACTACTTCAGATTCTGTGTCTCCCTCTCTCTGCCCCTCCCCCACTCATGCTCTGTCTCTCTCTCTCTCTCTCTCTCTCTCTGTCAAAAATAAACTTAAAAAAAAATAAAGTGCTGGTTGTCAATTACTTTAAATGTACAATAGTAACTGCAGAAACAGTTCTTTGAGAGCATTTTGGAATTCAAGTCAATATCTCTTTTTTAAAAAAATGTTTTTAACGTCTTTTTATTTTTGAGAAAGAGAGATAGAGCGCGAGCAGGGGAGGAACAGAGAGAAGGAGACAGAGAATCCAAAGTAGGCTCCAGGCTCTGAGCTGTCAGCACAGAGCCCAATGCGGGGCTAGAACTCATGAACAGCGAGATCATGACCTGAGCCTGTCGGACGCTTAACCGACTGAGCCACCCAGGCGACCCTCAAATCACCATCTCTTAAGCCAACATTTGGTGATTCTCTTGGACATCTGAACAATCCAATGCCCTTGAGCACCTCATTCATGACTGACCCCTTCTACACCTCTTCTAGTGGAACCTCCAACGTCCTGACCTCAAGTCAGAGCTGAAAGTTTGTGATGTCAAAGCCAATTAAAAACAGGAGCAAAGAAATCAAGGGACGATGTAAATCCCAACGCTGACAGAAGCAACCAAGAAGCAGGGCTCTGTGGCACAGGAAATCAAAGCCAGCAACTCCTGTTTGGACAAAAGTGGCAGTCCAAGAATTAACATTAAAAAATGAAAACATTAAAAAAATGATGAACATTAAAAAGTGATGTACGCTGAAAACATACACAAACAGGATGCCTTTCTATTTGGGACGGAAGCCCCCAGGCTTTTGGTGTTCTGTAGAAATTTCTAAGATCCTGGCTGGTTTTTGTGAGTTTAGCCAAATTTTAAGATTAGGTAATGCCCCTCGCCCCAAAGTGAGCCCAGGGCTAAAAACCCTGAGACAATGATTACACCAGATTCCAGAGTATAATGACGCATTCCTAGAAAGTAGAATCACACAAAAGAGTTTCAGCCAGCACCTCTATGGTGACATAATGGTGGCAGGGTGGTGTACTGGGGGGACCATGGGTTTTGGAGACCTGGGTTTAAGTCACTTACTAAGTGATCCTGGTTATTTCCCTTAATTACTCTGAACCTCGGTTTCCTCACCAGTAAAACTAGCTTAGTGATACATACCTGCCAGGATGTTAGGAGGGGTATATACAGTGCTGTGGGTCTAGTGTCTGGATACCAGTAGGTACTCAACATATGACAGCTATTATTTCCTTTGTGGGTTGATGCCACCGCTGCTGTTCGAAGGTCAGAGTCTCAGACTCATCAATAAAAGCTGCTTTTATAAGCCAGCGAGACTTTATTTTTAACAATGCTAATTTATTGGCTACTGACAGGCTGGCAGTTCTGGTTGATTTAATGGGTTGGGCTGTCTTGATTTGTGAACCTGGTTTCTATTTGTTAGCTGGACAGAAATTTTCAGTATTGTTCATGTATATGGGATTTCATGGCCTGAATTTGCAAATATAGTGTCTGTCCTTATAGGTAAGTAACTACAGATAAAAGAAAAAAGAAAAAAAGAGAAAGAAGCAGTAATGAGAGGTATTTTTTTTTTTTTGAGAGAAAGAGAGAGAGCGCTCAAGCGCTTGAGGGGCAGAAAGGCAGAGAGAGAATTCCACGAGGGGGAGAGGGGGGAGAGAGAGTGTGGAGCCTGAAGTGGGGCTCCAGCTCACCTGATGCAGGGCTTGAACTCACCCACCGTGAGATCATGACCTGAGCCGAAGTCGGGTGCTTAACCGACTGAGCCACCCAGGTGTCCCAAGAGGTATTCTTAAAGGAAAGGAAATTAAGACATATTCCAGAATGGGTAAAGAAGTTACTGTTCTATTCCAACAAAGGACATTATCTACTGGAGCTTTCCAGGAGTAAATTCAGCTCATTTCTCTTTTCCTTTACAAATACTTGGTGGAAATCATATACACGACCATTTAAGGAATCACACTTCAGGATGCTCTTAGCACATTGAAGAACATTAGCAAAGACTTGTTTACCATCTTACATTTTCTAAGAGGTATAATACTGCCAGCCTGAGCCAGTCTTTCGCCCTCAGTTGCACCTTCTGTATTCTCATTGGAATTGCACAGTGGGAAGAAACCGCTGCAGAAGTCCCCACGCGTAAGTATGATGCCCGAAAACCCCCACATGCCTACGCTGAGGGCTACAACTACCAGCAAAAACCTGTGTAAACTTTTCGACTGTGGCAAGATCACTCATGACCAAGCTGCTTCATACCGGTCTTGTGTCAATAAAGTCAATGTAACGTTAGAGCAACATTCTGATTTTTGTTACCCATGAAGAGGTAGGAGAAAGGCACTTCGGAATTAAACAGATTCTGAAAAGAAACCAGATAGGCATAGAGTAGGAAGTGCAAAATTAGTGCCATTATGATTAATACTTGTATGGCTTTGAGGAAGTTACTTGATCTCATTAAGCATTAGCTTCCTCAAGAGGAGAATGGGAGAAGAGTACCTTCTTTTTTTTTTTTTTTTTTTTTAATTTTTTTTTTTTAAAATTTTTTTTTTTTTTTTTGGGACAGAGAGAGACAGAGCATGAACGGGGGAGGGGCAGAGAGAGAGGGAGACACAGAATCGGAAACAGGCTCCAGGCTCCGAGCCATCAGCCCAGAGCCTGACGCGGGGCTCGAACTCACGGACCGCGAGATCGTGACCTGGCTGAAGTCGGACGCTCAACCGACTGCGCCACCCAGGCGCCCCAGAAGAGTACCTTCTTAATAAAGTTACTGGAAGAGGAAATCATGTTATCGATGGAGTTTATCTCAGCACTAAAGGTTCACAGTGGTAATTATTATTTTGGCCCGTAAGACTTACATCAATTTTTGAAGTCAAACATGCTCATTGGTGAATTGGTATATTACATATGGTTGAAGCAAAGGTTTCTTTTAAAGAAAAATCAGGCTATGATCTTTGGGCAAGGATGGGCCTGAAGGTACAAATCTTGCCTTTTTAAAACATGCCTTACTGGGGCGCCTGGGTGGCTCAGTCGGTTAAGTGTTTGACTTCAGCTCAGGTCATGATCTCACAGTTTGTGAGTTCGAGCCCCGCGTTGGACTCTGTGCTCACAACTCAGAGCCTGGAGCCTGCTTTGGATTCTGTGTCTGCCCCTCTTTCTGCCTCTCCCCCCCCACCCCCTCCCACTCATGCTCTGTCTCTGTCTCTCTCTCTCCCTCAAAATAAATAAACATTAAAAAAATTTTTTTAACATACCTAACTTAAAGACTTCTAATTATGTGATGGTCTGTATAATTCCACTTTCTAGAATTAGTTCTCATATCCATAGTAATCACTGTCTCCGGGACTTTAACCCCCAGGCTCGCATCGGGGAGTCACTACCTCATCTAAGTATCTGACTGAATTCTAGTGAAACTGTCTAGGAACTGAGAATTTTCTGCAGAATACCAAAAACTGAGGGATTTCTTTTCCAAATAGAAAGGCATATATTTGCGTCTGCTTTCAGCTTGCGGGAAGCATCATTTTTATGTTCCTCTTTGGATGGGGACTTCTATCTAAATCTGAGGTGAGGGTTTTCATTTCCGGTGTCAGGGGCCCCTGTTTAAGGATTGTTTCCATCAGGATTGAGATTACGATTGTGCCTTGATTTTGCTGTTCCCGTTTTTACTTGGCTCTATTTTACTAAATCTCTTGCCTCTGATTGGGGATCAGAATTGCGGAGAGATCCTGTGATACACACACTCGTAACACAGAGATTTATGAGGTCTGCTAGGAAAAAGTCCTGGTGAAAAGTCTGAGGTGACTGGATTGTTCAGCAGTCCAGAGACCCACCTACCAAATGTTGGTTCAGGAGATGTTGATTAGAATTCTAAAAAGGTCTCTGAAGACGATTTCTGTTTGTTCATTTGTTTTGGTTCTATAGATTCCACATATAAGTGAAATCACATGGTATTTGTCTTTCTCTTTCTGACTTATTTCACTTAGCATTGTTCCCTCCAGATATGTCCGTGGTGTCACAAATGACAAGACCTTATTCTTTTTTACGGCGGGGTAATATTCCACTGTGTACATGTACTACTGAATCAGCATGTTGTATGCCTGAAACTAATGGAGCTTCACTTATACTTCAATAAAAAATAAATTAAAATTTTTTAGTTAAAAAAGACTTTCTATAGTTTGTGCGTTTTTGTGTTCCATTTTTCCTTGCAATACAGCCATCCTTTTATTATTGGTTTGTAAAATCTTTATTATTAAAGGTACTTCTTCCTGTCATATGTGTCCCAGCTATTTTTTCCTCTGTTATTTATTTTTTCATTTTTTAAAGAACCTTATTTATTTATTTTGAGAGAGAGAGTGTGTGAGAGGGAAATAGGGGCAGAAGGAGAGAGGGAGGGGAGAGAGAGAGAGAGAGAGAGAGAGAGAGAGGGAGAATTGTAAGCATGCTCCATGCCCAACACAGAATCCGACATGCGGCTCAGTCTCACAAACCACGAGATCATGACCTGAGCCGAAATCAAGGGTCGGATGCTTAACTGACTGAGCCACCCAGGTGCCCCTCATTTTTTTAAAATATAAAATGTTTTACATTTTTATATATCAAATTTTTGAAGATTTCCCATAATGGAGTTTTTTCCTTCACTTTTAGTTTGAGAAATGCCTGATCCCATTTGAGATAAGTATCCCTGAAAGCTGATACGTGCACCCTTGCGCAAAAGGGTGACATTATCAGGACTGTGGCTTGGTGAATGAGTCTGATACCCTATTTGCGGTGGTTTGGAGTGAGAGGTGGGAAGTGAGGAGTGTGACAGTCTTGCTAGGAGATCATAAAGTTCTGATCTGGTGGTCTTTCAAAATTTATAGCTCCTAATACTATTTTTCTCTAAGAGAAATCAATGAGACTATTTCTTCAGATTTATGCACAGTCCTCTCTCCCTCCCTCCTTTTCTTTTCTGTGAATATACAGATCGCAAACGTATTCCTAAGGCTGCAGCTTGATGGGACGGGCCACGGCTGCGTGTGCTGTGAGCATCACCACGTGGGACGTAGTTGATACCGCATTTGCTGAAGGAGGGGAAGTCAGTCCGATGTCCAGAGTGTCATCCACCCAATCAACTCAGTCCACAAAATCAGCTCTTTCGCACCTTCCCAAAGCCACGGAAATGAGGATATTGTGAAAAGACAGAGGCTAAAAACAATCATAATCAGAGAATGTGAGGTGTTTCTACACATCCATATGAAATATCCAAGCAGAGGAACTGAGACATAAAGCGGTAGAAATTGTAAAGGTGGTGTTATAATAGCTGCTGCCTTTTCAAACGCATGGGCAAGAGCAGTGGTTCCCCACGTGTCCCCCATCCAACAGCATCGGCATCCTCTAGGGACTTGTTGGAAATGCACATTCTCAGGGCTCATCCCAGACAAGCTGATAGGACACTCTGGGCGGGGCCCGGCACCCTGTGTCTTGACTAGTCCGGGGGGACTCTGATGCATGTTCGAGTCTGAGAACCACGGGACTAGATTAGACCTCAGGTTTAGATCTCTGACAGTCACTTCTCATTCAATAAACATTAATGCCTACACTGTGTTCTGTTCTATGAGCATCAGTTATGCTCTGCCTGTGACCACCTCCATGATGATGCTCAAGCTACAAAGAAAGAAAAGATACAGGTACCCATCTTGCTTAGGAAAAAAGTAATTTTGATTTCACTCCAGTTCCTTGGCTCTCACTGATTGTTCCTTTCAAGTCCAGAAAACTAGTATATATTGAATATCTGTAAGTCTTGTGCTGTGCTAGTCATGATGGAGGCTCCAAAGGAAAGATCAGATACGACCCCTGCCTTTGAGGAACTTAGAATTTCATCCGGCCAAATCAAACATGCAGGAAAGAAAGAGTGCCATTCAATTAAGTATTTATTTTTTTTGATTTTTTTTTAACGTTTATTTATTTTTGAGACAGAGAGAGACAGAGCATGAACGGGGGAGGGTCAGAGAGAGGGAGACACAGAATCCGAAACAGGCTCCAGGCTCTGAGCTGTCAGCACAGAGCCTGACGCGGGGCTTGAACTCATGGACTGCGAGATCATGACCTGAGCTGAAGTCGGACGCTTAACCGACTGAGCCACCCAGGCGCCCCAAGTATTTAATTTAGTACTCAGTTTAGTGGTACAAACCTCAAGTACTTAGAGTTTCTCCTTTGCTCTCTATTAATTGTCAAACTACTGATTTACTCAAACATTTTGGCTTTGGCAAAAAGTTCTCAAGAACATGGAGTGTGAGGGAAAGAGATATTACCCCCAAAAGCCTGCATTTTGGTACTGGATCTGTCTGTTTTGATCTTTATTGTTGGGGTGGAACAGATCTCTCCCGAAGTCCTTTATTCCCCTTTTGGGGAGTTCTTAGGTTACACTAATTCAAAGCTGACTTGAACAGCACTTGCCTTATTATTTCTGAATTTGCCTAGGTGAATGGGTGCGAAATTGAGAAAATGTAAAAATTTTCAAAAGAGGGAAGAAGGTGGTCTCTGAAAACTGGAGAAACTGACTTTATTCTCATACAAAATTTGCAGTATATGTATTAAATACGTGGTATGCAAGTGCTTAAAAGGGGCAGTGTTGACAACTGAGGGCTGGCATGCATTAGCCCCCCCCACCCCCCACCCCCAAATTATTAGTTTTATAGATTTGGAGGAAGCTGTAAACAAATTATTATTATTATTTGGATTTGGAGAGAAGAGTCAAATAGCCTCTCACATTGTGTGAATAAGTTGGGAAAACGTAGGCTTCTGGTGGCTTCATCAAGTTCATAAATGCCTGAGCGAGCAAACCAACAGGACTCTTTAATGAACAGCATCAAGCCAGACACAGCTGTTGGATGCACTGCCTTAAGGATCTGCCCTGGGCCCTTTCCTATTTAACATTTTTATTACTGAATGGAGCACAGGCACAGAGGGTGTGACTTCCCCAGGTGACGACTGGCAGAACGAGGGTCCAAAAAGTTCGCAAGAGGTTGGAACAGTGAAACAGATGTGCCCAAATAACCTATGATGCAGATAAAGTTAACAATCTGTGTGGTGGTTCAAAATATACCACAAACCCTGGCATATACCCTGGCACACACGCGCTCTTGCTCGCACACAGGGGCACACGCGTGTGCATACACATGTGCCTCTGCAGAAATGCTAGCGTGGGGGCTCAGGGGTGACAGCAGGACACATTAAAAAGCCTTACAGGTTCTGGATGACAATGAGCAACAACGTTCAACAGAATGATGTGGTTGCCCAAAGCTGATGTGATCGATAAAACAGCAGAGCCTGGAACAAAGGCTGTAAAATCCCCCTGAATGCAGGGCTGGCGGGTCCTACTGGGGGATATTGTGTTCAGTTCTGGATGCCATGATTTACAAGGGGCACTGAGAAGAATCCCATCTTTTCTTGATGATCCTGGAAGACCCTAAAACAAACAAAGCTGAAACTTCTGGAAATGTGTCAATTCTAATTTCACAGGATGGCCAAGAAATGGAGTTGAAAAACTATTAAATGACACTGAAAAACACTTTTGAACTTCTAGATAGCCTTTTTCCATCACAGAGGACGGAACTGTAATAATCCTGAGAATAAAAAAGGCAAAATTACTCTACAGCATTTCATCAAAATACAAATGAAGTACAATTTTCTCTATAAAATTAAGGACAGCATTCCAAGGAAAATGACTTTTCAAAAGATGAGTGGTAAAGTTTGTAGTAAGAGATTTTATGGGCTGAATTGTGTCTCCCCCGAAATTCCTATGTTGAGGCCCTGATCCTCAGGACCTCAGATATGACTGTATTTGCCACATAGAGTCTTTAAAGAGGACATTAAGTTAAAATGAGCTCATTAGGGTGGGCCCTAATCCAATATGACTGATATCCTTATAAGAAGAGGAAATTTGGATACAGACACAGAGAGAAGGTGATGTGAAGACACAGGGAGAAGATGGCCATCTACAATCCAAGGAGATAGGCTGGCACAGATCTTTCCTTCATGCTTTCTGAAGGGAACAACCACATTGATACCTTGATCTTGGACTTCTAGCCTCCAAAATTGTGAGAAAATAAATTTCTGTTGTTTAAGCCACACAGTTTGTGGTACTCTGTTACACAGCCTGAGCTAATATAGAACTGACGTGAGGGCTGAAGGCCATGCCTCTGGCACGAGCATTTGTCACTGGCCAAGAGGATGGGCCCGAGCAACATAAGCCCCTCCCCTGCACTTTGCATTCCCTGTGTGGCTTCATCCCTGTGAGGCACCTCCTCGGGTCCCTGTCTCTCCTCTACCAGCTTTCCATTCCTTCCCGGTCTCCAGGGAATCTCGGCATGTCCCCTATTACTCGGGACATCTCCCTTGCACACTTGCCTGAATTCTGACCTCCACATTATTCCTCGTTATTCATCACAATGCTTAGTCGAGTCCTGCAGAAGTTTTAAACTTGTACAAAGCCAACTTCATTCATCTTTTTCCTTATAAACTTTTGGGGAAGGACATACCTTTCTACACTTGGGCTTGAGACTTGCATTAGTGACCGAAGGCCATCGGTTTTGGGAAATGTCCTAGGTCACGGGTTTTCCCAGTGAGGCTCGACATCGGGAGAGAAACAAGTGCTTTGGGTCTTCAGTCAGAAGGCAGGGGGCCCTCTTTGGGACAGGCTGGGAGAGGCAGGCAGGATGCGGAGTCTTTGCCTGCTGGCGGTGGGGGGAATGAAAGAACCGTGGCTGCAGACATCATGGCCTGAAGGAAGCTGCCTAGAGCAAGTGCCTGGTGCTCCCGTTAATCAAGCTGAAGCTCACCACTGCTTCCCTCCCTGAGAATTCTCCAGAGCCTTTCCTGCCTGAGAGACCCTGACATCAGCAAAGGCCCCTTTGGAGTTGAATGAGGACCCACGCGGGCAACAGTGCAAGAGGCCGGTGAGGCGGAGAAACTCCGAGGGTGTTATTTAGGTTTTAAGCAAATGCTCTTTAAATCCAGTGTATTTAATTCTTGCAACTTTTGAATTTGAACATTTAATTATGAATGAAGCCTATACCAGATCTGAAACAATTCCAGTCCCTCATTACCGGTAGTAGTCGTTTCCTGCTGGGCAGGGAGGGTCGTTTTATGGCCTGCTGCGAAGTCGACACGCTTCTAGCTGGTTTGGTTGTGTTGATTTTCAGTGTCTTTCAGAAGTGCCAGTGCTGTGGGCACAATCCAGGGAACGGGGTTTATTAATTATTTGGGCTCCCTCTCTAAGTGGACCCAAGCAGATCTTTACGGGGTGGATGAAATACACAGCAATAGCCGAAAGGGTCGACAGATAAGATGGTCTGTTTATTCAAAAGAGATGAAAAGAAATACGGGAAGCAAGAGATGAAAAATAAAACTGTGAGTATCTGACAGGCCAGACGTAAAAGGCAGGTGAGGGGTGGTTTAATTTGACTACGCTGGATCCCAGCCCACACTGACAGTGACATTTCACAAGCGGGACCGCTCCAGGCCTGCAGCCATTTTGTAGCAATAGCCGGCAGGACACCTACTTTTATTTAAGACTGGAATTAAAAGGGAGAAATGTGTGTCACAATGGTCTCTCGGACGAATTCAGGCTATGGTGATATATGTTAAAGCAATAGCAATGAATTTCTGGTCCCCCTACTTTCTGGAGCTAGGAATCGTCAGATAAGAGACTGATCTGAGGCAAAACTACATACTTAACTATTTCTTTTATTATAATAATGTGGCTCACGGCATCACTTGTTAACAGGTTTCAAGTGGTTTTTGTCTTATAGTGAAGGCAAATGCCAACTGTTGCTGGCATGGTGCAAAGATCCAGATGTCCATGCTTCATTCAGTCCAGGGAAAGAATATGTGTGTTTACTACAGAATGTGTGTGTGTGTGTGTGTGTGTGCGTGCGTGTGTGTGTAAAAACCCCTATTAAAACATTAAGCACAAACATTGAAGAATACAACTTAAAGGAGATTTTCATTCGAGATTTTACACTAATCATTGACTCTTACTTTTTCTTTAATTTTCTCTTATCTCTCCCAGGCATAAATAGACCTAGGCTTTCAAAATTATTTTAGAATCCAAAACTCTCAGGGCTTTCTATGTTGTTGGGATACCTTAGGGTTTCAGAGCACATTAGTGTTAAAAACTCTTGTGTCCTTCAGTAAGATCAATTCACTGTGTCTTAATTGAGCAGTTAAACATTTATCATTCATTTATTCATTCATTCATTGACAGATGCGGGCTAGGCACTGGGGAAACAGTAATGAATGAAATCAGGCATGTTGTCACAGAGCTATAAGGCTCTGACTTTTAAGAGGGGAAAACACACATTAGCCCCACAATCCCACTTAGAAATGCCAAAATGACACTTTATCTTCTTCTGAGAGTGGCACAGGCAGAAGTCAGCTTCCAGGCAGAGGGAACAGCACTTGCAAAGACTGAGCAGGAGGGAGTGGCGTAACTAGAGGTGGAACTAGAGAAGGGGGCTTTGGGGCTGTGTTTAAGGGTTTGGGATTGTATTCCCAGGGCCACAGGGGTGCATTTTGGAAGTATTACTTTGTTGCAAAGTGGAGAACAGATTGGATTTGTGGAGGGGAGGGGAGAGAGGACAATAGCTGACTTAAGTGCATTTATGACTAAGACAGGATCTCGCTCTCCAAGGTGTGTAGGAGAGGAGACAAAAATTAAGATTTAGAATTTGTTTTACAGGGAAGATAGAGGCGAAACTGTTACTTTTAGAGTACTTATAATTAGGAAGCATCAAATACCTCTTCTGTTTTCTTGAGTTTCCACAAAAGATAACAATCCAGAGAATTCCCAGCAAGAGTTTATGTGGGAACATTGGGCTCCCCTCTGAAATTACGATACAGAAAATTGTAAACTTACCATCACTAGCTTTCAATTTCCTTAAATCGATGATGTGACTTTGTTCCCATTAGGCCATTACAGAAGACATTTATGTGATAAATTCATTCACATTAAGGTGTGAAGGGCTGCTAATAGTGAGACGCAGCTATGTGAAGGCAGGGACTGGGGTCCCTCTTTATATCCTCAAGTCTGGTCTAGCGTCTGGTCTAAGTTGTTAATACGGAATGAAACTAGGTTAATTGTCCCACCTTGCTTGTTGGGAAGTAGTGTGTATAGTAATATATAGGAAGAAATTTCTAAGGGATGAATTTTAGACCGTTTGGCATAGAGATTGTGGACATCATTTTAAGTAATATGGCCTTCCTGATACAGATCAAGACAACAGTGCACGGGCCGCCACTTTTCTTCCCCGTATCCAATTTCCTACTGTCACCTCACAGCTCTGCCATCAGCCCGAAGAAAGCATGAAGCTGAACTTCCTATGTTGCTTATAGAACTCAACTGCACAGTTTTCCACATTTACAATTCAGGGATCCGCCAGCTTGCACTGTGCAAAAGACAATTTTGGGGAATAAAATGAAAGCACTTAAAATAATGTTGCTTGGGGACTATTAGGGTTCAAACCCATAAAAGGGGTCTTTTGGCCCTATAGTAATTAGCAGCATGACCCACAGGTGAGAATACTTAACTGTTTCTCAGAATCCGTGCTATGGGAGGCCAGACTGCAGAGCTCTTTCTTCCTGGACTTCTCCTCGATCCTACTGCAGAACACTCACTGATGCCAACTTCTGAGTCTGGAATGCTCTTGTGTCATGGGCTCAGTCCAGCAAGTGTCCCACAGGAGGTCTTTCCTGAGGTCAAATATGAGTTGGCCTTGAAGGAGGAGGACCTCAGAAGACAGCCATCAAATGCTGATCACTCTGGATGAATAAGAGTCACCCACGCAAAGCAGACTGTAGGTCCTGCAGTCTTTTGGTGATCTGGCTTTACTGAGATCAGCCAGTCTCTTGAGCCCTGGAATGACTCAGGATGCATCTGGTAGATCTCAGTGGTACAGCAACTAACCAAACAACCAACGTTTTTACTCCATAAGAATCAAGAATAAGATGAACTTTTTTTTTCTTTGACTCAGGTTGACATAAACTTTGTTCTGGAGTCGGACAGACTTGGGCCACTTGCCACTCCTTAGCTCTTCGTGTCTAGATAGGCAGAGGAAAGAGTAGTGTGTTTTCTTTTCTTTTTTTCTTATATAACTCTTTACTTTTCTTTTTTCCCAATGAATGGTGAATGACTGTTAGAAAAAATTATATACAACGCATGCCGGTAATAATTTGGCTGGGGACACCTGCTTTTAATACTTCTGTTGACCAGCAATATTGAGTCAACGTTAAACAGAGACAGCTGCCTCCATCATGGTGGTGAGTTTCTAAAAAAAATTTTTTTTAATGTTTATTTGTTTTTGAGAGACAGAGACAGAGCACAAGTAGGTGAGGGGCAGAGAGAGGGAGGCACAGAATCCAAAGCAGGGTCCAAGCTGTCGGCACAGAACTCGACGCGGGGCTTAAACTCAAGAACTGCAAGATCATGACCTGAGCTGAAGTCGGACGCTTAACCAACTGAGCCACCCAGGCACCCTTCACGGCGGTGAGTTTCTAAACAGACACTGGATTCTCCTACAGTGAAATGATCTCATCAGAACGAATTCTCCAAGTTTAAAAATGGACAATGGTTTTTTCCCTGTTACTAGTCTGCCTTGCCTGTAACTAGCTTTTACACCTAATACATTCTATTGGCAAACTGTCTCCTCATTTTAATACCGCAAATGGTGTGGCTTATCAATTTTTCTTCTTTCCTTTCACTTTTCAAATCTTTTGCTCTATTCTTATTTAGTCCAAGTTGTCCATCCGTATCAAGTCTTCTCTGATTATTCAGGTCACGACCATTTTATTCTGGGAACAAGACAATTTACCTCCACTCCACAGAGTTGTGAGAAAAGAGATGTCATTACTCATTGGAATTAAAAGGACATCGGATTTAAAAAAGAAACTTCCACAAGTTTCTTATTTTAAGCTGAAAATTTTAGCTTGATCTTAAGATGCTGCCAATCCGATCCCACATGTAGAGTTAACACAAAACTTGACCAAGGGCTTGGCCTACACAATTCTCCCACGGTTGAAACATAGCCCGAAGAGCGAGCCTGCCACTCCTTACGAGGAAGTGTGCACCATTTACCTCAGCTACAACGGGGTCCAGAGTAATCATGTTCTATGTGGATCAGAAAGGGAGGCCAAGAGAGGGCCGGTCAACAAAAAGAAATGAAGAGAGGAAAGCAAATTCAAGGGGAGTAACGACCGGCCCCCAGTGGCCTTATTATATGAATAGACTGCAGATAACTCCATCTTTCTACCACAGTGCTTCATAAATTCTGTCATCTTGTTAGGACTGTCAGAGCACTGACCTCACTTCCTCCATTAACGAGCTCACCCTATTTTGAGGGGAGATTCTTTACGAACACACAGCCCAGAAACACCTCATAAACAGCTTGTCAGCCTTGTGATTCTGGATGTAATGAACTCCATGGCAGGGAGTCAGAGACCAGCTGACCAGCAGAGTAGGCCACACAGAAGCGCCTAGCACAGTCACGGCTGGGGAAGGGGGGCAGGCAGTTTGGGAAGGGGCCGAGGACAAAGTATAATCCCGTTTACCAAGAAAGGTGTCAGCGACAGAGTGGTGGCTTTTCACACAACAACCAGGCTCCTTTTTATTTGCCTGGGAGCTTTCTCTATTCAGTAAGACGGAGGCAGCCAGAGGACATGATTCAGGCTCAGAAGCAAGAGCCAATTTGTGTACCGCCCTCTCTGGTACTTTGTTTTTGTTTTTGAGAGCTACTGGAGGACTCCATCCATCTCCCTACCCTCCAACCTGGTTCTCTTATTTCAGGCTCGATGAGGAAAACAGCTTTGAGTTCCCAGTGATCCAGGATGGATTAAATGGTCAAAAAATTGCATTCCGCTTCTATGAGGCTGAGTTTGCGTGGCGTCTCCAGTACGGCCGTGAAAAAGAATCCTGACTCTATAAAGGCAAGGAGAAGTCCCCGCGGCCAGCTTATGCACTGGGCGAGCTCCATAAAGTTGCTTTTGCTGACGAGCCTGGGTTTGAGCGTCTCGAGACAAACTGCGTCAAATAATAGATAAAAACAAAGCACTTCCAGTGCCCAGGAGGACCCTGTGTCTCATTCCTAAGGTGTCTCCTCTCCCACCTCAGTGCAACACTTCTTACCCCTGCTGATTTACACTCTCTCGGTGGCCCCAACGGTAGACAGAGCACAAATTGTTCAGTGCTTGCATTGGCGCCTTTAATACTCAGTGAAAACAGCTCGGTGGCCTGGACCCAGGGCCCTGCCTTTCCTGTCATGGCGGCACTGAAACCCTTCGCGGCACACACCAGAATCAGAGCCCGCAGACAGGGGACGGGTTCATCAAAATTCATTTGATGCCTGTTGGGGCCCGTGGAGGTGGGGAGCAGTGGCGGGCTGAGCTGGAAGGCGGGCTCGGATCTCACCCGACTCTTCGGGGTTTCGCATCTAGACCAGGTGTACGGGGTCATCAGTTATTTCCAGTTGCTATTTTGGCCAGCCACATAAAAAATATCCCTGACAATGCTGAATTGCATGTATAAACCATTTTATGGCTGTTGGTCTTGTTGCTTTCTCCTCTCTTTCTCAGGTTTTTTTCCCCGTCTTCCGAGTATCCCATATTTCCTTCTCTCTGCTGTATACAACATAAACATTTATCTTCTTGGACCATGTATTCAAAAAAAAAAAAAAAAAGGTAAAGGGAATAGTAAAAATCCAGAGTCAAATGTGAGTGGCAGAGCCATAATTCTTTATGAAGTAGCAGGTAAGATTGATTGTCAAGGGTCAAAAGGCTAGGTCAAACTCCGCTCATTCGTCAGCTGAATGTCATTTTTGTTTTCCCTGTCACCAGATAGCTTTAAAAAAAATTGCAACTCCTTCCTCATTATCTGGGACTTGGCTCCTTTTCTGCCATCCAGTATTAATGAAACCGTGCTTCAAGCCTGGCCCTCATCTTTTGAGGTTCTTCTTCATGTACTGCCTCCCTTTCTTAAGCACTACAGAGAAAGCACCATTTCAAAGGCCATTTTCTCCCACAGCCATGTTGGGAAATTGCCACTAGAGTGAGGAGGATGATTTACAAACACATGTGAGGTAGCGATGTTTGAATGCACAAAAATGTAATTAAATCATAGCAGGTGTAAAGCTTGTGACCCAACATAATTGGATGGTGGCGATATCTCTGCATCTCATCAATAGGAAAATAAACTGAGCTGTGATATCTGGACGCCATCTCAAATTATGCATCGCGTATAAAGAAAAAAAAATTTTCCCCTTGTAATTACAGCTGGTCACAACAACATGATGCAAAACCTAAAATAACACATTGATTTCGCTGGCAGTCTGACACGTCATTCACAGCGGGTCAGATGTAGGTTAACACTATCAAATGATTCCATCTCCAAAAGATTCATTTAATTAGCTCATGTTTAAATTTCCTGAAGTGAAAGAGAGGGGTGATTTGTTAGATGGGGATTCATTTGTGAATCTTGCAGCGTAGATGTGCCAAATGCTCGAAGTTATCAGCAAGGAGGGGTAACTCTTGAAACATGAATTTATAACCACAGCTAAATAACGGCATAAAGTTGAAACCATACAGGTTCAGTTAAGCAATCATGAGGAGTCCCTGATTTTGCAAGCCTATGATGTTTTGTGTCCTGTCCTTTTTGCATCTAAAGAGCATTAGTACAGAGACAGAGACCAAAGTGGATTGATAAATCTAAGTTCGAGTTTTCCTTATAATAGTGACATTATTGGGACCAATCACCTAGTCTTCTCTACAAGTGTTTGCAATTTTCATCAGCTCAGCTCATTCCTATTGGTTGGCAACTATATGGCGTGACTAAAGTCTTACATGGGCCAGTGAATCTCGCTTTATTTCTATTTCCTGATCACGGGCCTGTAGCCACCACAGAAAGTCCTGCCAAGGATCTTAGGAGGTCCGGAAAGAGAGGGCATGGCAAGATCTGGGTAAGATCAACATCTAGCCTCCTCAGGGAGGAAAAATAATGACAACAGCAAACAAAAACCTTCAGTGAAATTCTAGGCTAATTTCAATTCACCAGAAAATGATAGTTAACTTTGAATATAGCATCTATTGATTTTGGGGCTGCATGTTTGGTCCTTGAAAAATGGGACTTGAGAAAAGCCATCCACCAGGTTCAGCTTCAAGAAGCTGATTAAAAGGAATATGCCCGCCCCCCACCCCCCCATGTTTAGAATCTGGAATACAAGAACACAAAGCTCAGAGAAAAAAATTCTCTATGGGAGTGGCTTGGTTAAGAGACTTGCCCAGGCAACCTGAAGCTTTTAACCCTGCTCCAAGGAGATGCTCAAGGGGAAAGCTGGACCAGCCGTAGCAACAGGAGTCTGGGGAGGGAGGGAGATTTGGATTCTGAAAGGTGGGATGGGCGGCCCCCGGGGCGGGAGTTGTGAAGAGCAATTCAGTCCATTCTCTAGCAAGGAGACAGACTAATATGAAAGAGGAAACTGACAGCCCAAAATATGAACTGGAAGAAAAAAACTCGAAATCCATGTTTATAAGGAAGGATCTAAAATAAACTTGATAAAACGTTATGTTAAAAAATATATACATTTCCTTAAGTCATATATTTTCCTAACTTTGGGTGGTGTTTTATTTCATAATTTCAAATAAATAGTTTTACATTTTGTTGTTATTATTCTTATTCTTTGTAAGTGTCCCTAGGACTTCTTGGTGGTCAGTACGAAATCCCAAGTCCATGCCGTTAAGCTAAGATGCCTTAATGGCAACACTGCTCACACTGCTGACAGTGACCATGAGGAACACGGTCCAGAGATGATATAATAAGTCCCATGAGGATTGTCCCAATCTACAAATAAGTATGGCACTGTGGCATCTCTAACTGTAAATGACATAGATTCTATCTCGTGAGGCTAAGGTGTTGGTTCTAATGGACTATGAAAAGCAGAGCCAATTATTCCAAACCATGAATTCAGATTAACAGACAAAAGTGTTAAAAACTGACTGTATCCCTTTTCCTTTAAAAGACCATTTTCATGTTGTTGAATGATCAACAGCCACACTAGCACTGCAGTCAACTGGGAACCAGATCATGGATAGACATTATCAGTGAAAGATGATAGCTAATTGTTTTCCACAATTGAATCATGATGCTGAAAGACTTCGATAGTTTTTTAATGTGGACATCAATGGAAAAAAAGGTGAAGTTCTGCTTTTAGGTTAAAAAAAAAAGCTCTATGCATATAAGATCAGGAAAACTTAGCTTAATAACGATCCATATGAAACAAACCAAAGACTTTAGTTTATTATAACCCCACAATTTGACATGGCTAAAAAATGGTGATGTGGTGGGTGGATTAACGGCTGGAAGGAGGTCTACATCAAGGATACACCAGCCCTTCTGGGGTTTGCTGTCTAGTTTCTGGTGGTGGGCGTGAGTGGCCGCAGGGAAGTGTAGTCTGAGTGGGACAATGTGGGGACAAAGGACCTGCAGCCCTACAGAACTGCCAGTGGTGTGGCTGGAGGCAGCCAGGAGGAGGTGCCAGGATGGAAGGGATCTTGGGAGAAAGTAATTCATGGAAAAGAGAGGTATTGGTGCTATCTTAACATATTCGGAAATATTCTCCTGAGAAAAGGAATTACGTTTAGGTAGTGTAGCTCTAGTTCAGGACAAGATCAGGAACAATGTTTGTAAGCTGGAGGAAGGTGAGCTTTGGACTCAAAATCAAGATAAAATCTTACAAGGATAGAATGTGCTATCTTGAGAAGTACCAAGTACGTACTGCTAAGCCTACAGGTGGAGACTGGGTGTCCACCTCTATGGAAGAATACTCGAATCAATGGGGCTTGGACTACATGTCCTCTAAGGCTGTATGTAACTATCATTTTATTGACCAATTGATGAATAAATTTGAAAACATTGATTGAGCATCTTCCAGGTACCAAACACTATACTCCTACAAAGTATCTGGTGTTGTCAGTGGCCACACGATGGGCTGATTCGTCACATCGTCTCCACTAGGGGTAACTGGAGAATGGATTGAAACCCATCCCTTTGCTCACCACGATGACTGCGGCATGTAAGCCAGTGGTTCATGATCCATGCTTCAACAATGGGTTTCCAGACCAATGCACTGTTTGGCTGTTCATCTAAAAAGCACCTTGATTTTCCCTTTCATCATGTTTTTTTTTTTTTTTTAATTTTTTTTTTCAACGTTTTTTATTT
>NC_064816.1:71192671-71360508 GCF_023721935.1 Panthera uncia
TTGGGACAGAGAGAGATAGAGCATGAACGGGGGAGGGGCAGAGAGAGAGGGAGACACAGAATCGGAAACAGGCTCCAGGCTCCGAGCCATCAGCCCAGAGCCTGACGCGGGGCTCGAACTCACGGACCGCGAGATCGTGACCTGGCTGAAGTCGGACGCTTAACCGACTGTGCCACCCAGGCGCCCCTCATCATGGTTTTAATGAAGAGAAAGTTGGAATGTGCTGAAAAGGGAAGGAGCTCTACGTGTTGTTGAGTTGTACATGTGAGTCACCATGTTAGAAGCTCTATGTGCATCATATTAGTTTATCCTTCTTTGCCTCCACTGGATAGACATTATTATGCCCTTGTTACAGATGAGGACACTGAAGCTCCAGAGAGGTGAGGTGATTTTCCTGGTGTCACATAGCTGATAAGAAGTGGAGCTAAGCTTTGTACTCAGGTCTGTTTCAATGCAAAGACCATGGTCTTGACATTACATTTTATTACCTCTAAGAATAGATAATAGTCTGGGATGCCTAGGTGGGTCAGTTGGTTACATGACCAACTCTTGATTTGGCTCAGGTCATGATCTCACCGTCATGAGATCAAGTCCCACGTTGGACTCCATAGGCAGGGCATGGAGCCTGCTTGAGATCCTCTCTTCCCCTCTCCCTCTCCCTCTGCCCCTCCCCTTATCACTCTCTCTCTCATCAACATTATGTCTCACAATTTAAGCTTGATTATAATCAAAAGAAGGTTAAGTAATGAAAAAAACAATTAAAAGGAAAAGATAATTCAAAGTTAGGTTTTTCTTTTTTAGTGTTTAAAGGTATATCTGCTCTTTGATCTTATTTAGACAATTTGTCGTAATTACTGTGAAGCAAGCCCCTTCCTGTTTACCTTATACATGCCTTTGACTCCAGAATTACCCAGTTATCAATGCCCCTACTAACAGGTTTCATACAGGTTCAGTTAACAAACACGGATGCTAGAAAGTCCCAGTGAGCCCCTGCTATGTGCAGAGCCCTGGGCCGCACACAGAGGGAGGGTGGAGAGGTTCACAACTGTGCAAACCATCTAGATCAGCGCTTCTCAATCCATGTGTCCACGAGTTACCTGGAGATCTCAAGAAAATGCAGGTTCTGATTCTATATCTGGGCTGGGGTCTGAGGTTCTCCATTTTTAACCAGCTCTCAGGTGATTTTGGAGAAGCAAGTCTCTTGGGAACCAAAGAATGACCACAGAGAGGTAAGATTTAGATCATTAGATGATTGACCCAATATTTTTTCTGTGTGTATCTTCTGGAATCTGAATGTGAAAGGCAAGACTAAAACATGTGTAAGAGGGACTAGGTCCTAAATAGAAGAGAAAATAGAAAAACAGCATGTAGTTAACACTTATGTACTGCTTTACCTACATTAACAGACCCAATCTTCAGAATGACTCCATGAGGTTGGTAGACTTTGACTTTCCACATTTGCAGATGAGGAAATTAAAGCCAGGGAGGATGAGTAACACAGCCAGCAGCGACTACAAATTTAGAGTTCTTCTTCAACATGTTATGTGCTAGAAGGTATACAACAAATACTGAGAGAAGAATCTAGGGGAGAGGGTCCAGGACGCAGAGGAGGTCTAAAGGCCTTATCACAGGGAGAGTTCTTAAAGAAACTCAGATATTTATAGCCTGGATTTTAAACTTACATATTTTTTTCAGATAGTATTTGGAAAGCCGGATGTGGAAAGAAAAGTAGATTTATTTTATGTTTATTTGGGTAACTATTTTTAAACACTGCTTGCCGAGTTATTAATCTTCAGAGATGCTCTGTAGAACCAGGGATGCTGTGGTCACAAGAATGCCTCGTGCCCACCCACTCCTTCCCAGGATTCATAGCATGCTTGAGTCTATTGAAGGCTCTGAGAAGTCCCCAGCAAGCAGATTCTTTTGACCTCTTTTAAGTTAGGATTTTCATTCTTATTTGACCATAACTCCCTCTTTACTTATTTTTTTAAAAAATAATACTTCTTAAACTAATTAGTTTCCTCAGGGTACAGTTGGGAAAATGTTGATGTCCACCCACATGTTAGGGCCCGGAATCAAAGTTTCCGGGAAGCAGATTGCAGGGTAATAGAAAGGGGAACTTTCCAACAATGTGACTTGTCCAAAGTAATAAACTCCCCATTACCAGAAGTGTTCAAGGAGATGCCAGAAGATGGCCTTTGAGAGAAGGCTGACCATGTCTAAAAAGACAGACCATTTTATGGAACATATGGTTGGTGTTGTAATGCCATCTGTGTTTTGGGTGGTCTTCTTGATTTTGTCCTGTAACTTGACAGTGAGATTAAACCATGCTATGGTACTCACACAATCACATTAAGAAGTAATGTTATAAAAGACTAAATAATTAAAGTCTTTCAGATTCACTCCTGAGTCAAGAAGTTTTCTACTTATAACCAGTATGTGTCCCAGGCACCCTCTTCTAGCAATACTTTTATAATCCTTGGCCTGGGTAACAGCTTTAAACTCCTCGAATTTATGTAAGGTGGCACAGAGACCCATGTTGTAGGGAAGGAGGATAGACGTGTGCCCATATAAACCATGACTTCAGGTCCTCGCCCCAGCCCTCATTTCCCAGGTAACTCTCTCAGGGACTCTCTGGAGGCTACAGTTCCTTTACTAAGAGAAAAGTTGTACAGATACAACCAGAGATGAAGCTTCCAGTACAAAGGCTGGTGAGAGAAGGACTCCTATTCACCTCTTTGTTCCCTCACTAATTCATGCCATTAATCAACCTATGCCACCTGCCAGGAAAGCAGACCTGCCTGCTTCCTCCCTGCAGGGAGCCGATGCCTTCCTGAACACAGGCTTAGCTACAGATGGGGAGGAGGGATCTGGGTGGGGGAAGGGGTCAGAAGAACCACACAAGGGGAGAACTTGGAATTCCTGAGATGGTGCTGGAAAACTTCTGCATCTCATGTAGGAACCCAGGGCCAGGCCTATTGGAGAACTTTATATAATTTCAGATTTCTTTCCTCTGTGACTACGATATATGGTTTTTGTTTTCTGTTTTGTTTTGTTTTCAAAATCTACCATGTTAAAAGCAAAAGGTTTTAGTTTCTTAATAGAGGAGTGTTTTCTTTTTGCAGAAGTGTGAAGATCCATACATTTGACATCCAGGTTTTTGAAATACCGCAGAGCAATTGGGTCTTGTGCAAATATCATTGTTTTGAACTAAGTTGGTAACTCTGCCTATATTCCCAAGTAGGAATTCCTGCTTCTTTGCTTCTGGCTATGGAAATAAACCTTATATTCAAAAAGTCTTTTCACTAGTTGGTCGGTGGGTCAAAAATCTCTGAGTGACTGACACGTCGTCCAGTCACGTGACTGACACGTCGTCCCCAGGTACGACGGATATAGTAACCATGCAGCCTATGTTTCAGAGGCAGTCTTGAAAAAGATCCTGTCTCCATTTTCAGTCTCTGCATCACACACATAACCAACCATGGCATCAGAGTTTTTAGTGGGATATGTGATATCCAGAGTGAGGGGGTACATCGCAGAGGGTCAAATCCTCTGAGTTATAATCCCTGCAGGAGGAGAATTCCAACAAATAAAGCTTGGCAAAGTAGAAAGAACTGTTGATTTGGGATCTGAAGGTCTGGGAGTGAGATCCAGGCTTTGTCACGTTTTGTATGACCAAGGCAAGCCACTCCAACAGCTGGGTTTCCTTGTCTGTAAGATGGGAGGTCATCCTGCGAGAGGGCCCCATGTCATGCACCGCGAGCTCGAGAGCTATGTGGAGATGCCCATGGATGAACTTGGCACAGAGGGAGTGAAGCTTTCAGACTCCACTGTGAGTGGACCCCAGAGACCTAGCAGAGA
Organism: Panthera uncia; assembly: GCF_023721935.1. Lineage (NCBI taxonomy): Eukaryota > Metazoa > Chordata > Mammalia > Carnivora > Felidae > Panthera > Panthera uncia. The sequence goes on from NC_064816.1 coordinate 71,196,533, forward strand.
AGCAACAGCTGTTGAGAATCCCCCCCCCCCACTACTGAGGATCCCGGCCATCCGGGGGTCGGGGTGGACCTACACCTGGGGATCTTACATGGTGTAACAGGGAAGAGAGAGCCCCTGAAAGGACTAATATCACATTCTCACCAACTGTGACTTAATGTAACTTACCCTGGGGTGGGGGGGAACCTTTCTTATGCCTTGAGTGGCGTGGAAAAACCCAAACCCATTATAATTTTAACGTAGAACACTCCCCAAAACAGAAGGATTTGAAAGCATACAGAAAAAGAGATGTGCATTTCTCCAAAAGATATAGCATCTTACTCCCACTCAGAAAGCAGTATCACTCTTTTACAGAACAAAGATCAAATTAAATGTTTAGCGCTGCAATGTGCTGTTACCAAGCATGTCAGTATATTTATGAACAATTTATAATTTGAACTGCTTTCCAGACAGCTGGTCATATGTACATTAACGGAGTCATAATAACCTGTCAGGAGAAATTTCCTACAGCACATTCATTGGTGAAAATGTGGGCAGCCTTTTCAAACTCCACCAGATCCCTTTATCTCAGGAACAGCGACCACCACAGCTGCAAACAAGGGTTTATTGTATCCCTGCCTTGTCCCTTTGCTCCCCACTGCGAAGGCTTCCAGTTACAAATAGTCATTTACATATACAGAGCTGCACCAACCCTGCCAGGGATCAGGGATGTGTTACAGTCAACCAGATCTCCGACAGACATAGTTAGGATCTATCTTAATCCTGTGCAAGCAGGGAAAATTGATCTCACTACCAAGTATCTTTTACAAAGGAATTTCCTGGCTTTGTGAGACTGTAGGGTCTTGATAACGTGGGTAAGGGCTTGGATGGTGGTGTTAGGGAAAAGGCTCAGACTTGAAGGCAGACAGATTTGTGTGTGCATCTGTTTTCATGTGGCTCATAGTCTGTTTTCCTGGTATTTTCCACCAGTAAATACTAAAACTTCTAGAAGATGCATTCATCTTACAAAGCATCCCTTCGTGTAACCCTAAGAGATTTTGCATCACGGTGCTCTGGAATCTAGGAAGATCGTGAATGTCTGGGAGTTCACGCATTTCTGCCAACTGGATCGTCACATCTTAAGCACCTACAACAGTGTTTGATGATCACGTTGTAGCAGAAGATGTCTTTAGTCACAGATCTTTCCCAGGGCCTCAGTTGTGAGATTCTAGCGAAATCCCAGAGCAATCAGCATGTTAACTTATTTTCTCTTGGTTGCATTATCTTATGCTCACTTAACGTGGTTTTCTTCCTCCATTATGTTGTTCAATTATCTAGTGGGAGCTTTCAGTGAAAGAACCCACCTATCCCACTCCACTGCCCCCTTAAATTACCTGTGAGAAATGTATCAAATACATAATTTCAGAAAGTGGTCATAATTATTTCCATTATCAACACGCAACTATAATTGCCTCTTTAGCAATTTTCAGAAGCAGTTGAAAGGAGAGTAAGTTCCAGAGACACGGCCCATTTGAATCTTTATCTTTGGGTTTGTATTATATCTCAGTGACACAGTTTTGGATCCTGGGGTTCCTAAAGGTCAGCTGTGAATGCTTGGGGGAAGGGAGGGGGAGCAGCCCCAGCTGTCTTTCAAGTACCGAACACACACCATTGAGTTGCCTGTTCTGCACGGGAGGGTGGGGGGGAGGGTGGTGGAAGGGGTGGGGGGAGGTGTCCCTGAGAGTGGAGGAGGGGGCAAGGCATCTGAACACACAGTGGGGGAGCACAGGCTTAGCACATACCCAAACCTAGTATTTAGTATTTCTCTTGGGTTGACTTAAGTTCCCCCAAAAGATATGTTGACGTCCCAGCCATCAGTACCTCAGAGAGGGACCTTACTTGGAAATAATGCCTTTACAGAAGTAATCAAGTTAAAATGAGGTCATCAGGGTGCCCTCATCCGTCCTAATAAAAGGACAGACACAGACACGCAGAGGGAAGATGGCCACGCGAAGGTAGAGGATTGGAATGACGTATCTATAAGCAGGGGTATCAAACATTGCTGGCAAACCACAGAAAGCTGGAAAGAAGCAAAGAGGGATTTCCCTTAGTTTTTGGAGGGAGCAAGACCCCGCCAATCCCTTGATTTTGGACTCTCAGCCTCCAGATCTGTGAGACAAGGAATTTCTGTCGTTTGAAGCCACCCGGTTTCTGACATATCGTTATAGCAGCCCTAAGAAACCAAGACATGATTTCACTTCATTTCTACCACCACCCTATGGGGCAGATGCTATGTTCTCTCTCCTATTTTACCGACGTGGAAACTGCAGCTCAGAGAGGTAAGGACTGGAACCAGACCCATCCGAGTGTCACGAGTGTCAGGGAAGACTTAACTGTGGTGTCTGAGTTGGGCTTGTGGCACCGCAGAGTTTGCTAGGTGGACACAGGGGTGCGTTCCTGGGTGATGTGAGGGAAGAGGCTGCTGGGCATGAAGGGAAGTTCTGGAAGACTCGAATACAGGATGTGCAGCGTGGAGGGGCACGAGGTGAGGTGGTGGCTGGAGCCGCATGCTGAATGGCCATGTGTGTCACGCCAGGCTGTTCGGGGAGACTTGAGCCAGTGGGGAGGGGCAGGCAGGCTGGGCAGCACCTAGAAGTAGTTAGAACCAGTGAGGGTTGGGATTCAGGCTGTGAGAGTGGGGGGAAGGAGCAGGAAGCGAATTCGGGTGCCATTTCAGAAGCAGCACCTAGAACGTGGGGTCCATGCGGTGGGATGTGGTCGGTGATGAGAGAGAGGGATGCTTGAGACACAGTTCTCCAGTCTGTGGGAACTTGGATGTGATGCCTTGACTGAGAGAGATAACACACGGGAAGAAATGCACAAAAACGCATCTTAGCCAGGTCATGTGCTTGATGTGGTGCCAGGCACTTGTCTTGTTCATGCCTGTTTATCTCCCTAAACTAGAAAGCACGAGCACTCGTGCTCTCTCCAAGAGACTCACAGTTTGTGAGTTTGAGCCCTGCATCAGGCTCTTTGCTGACAGTGTGGAGTCTGCTTGGGATTCTCAGTCTCCCTCTCTCTGCCTCTCCCCCACTCGCACTGTCTCTGTCTCTCTCAAAGTAAATAAATAAACTTAAAAAAAAGAGAGAGAGAAAGAAGGGCCCTAAAGTGGTCCCAGGGATCTTGCCACCAGGAACAGAGTGGCATAAGTGCAAGGGGGTGTCCACTTACGAAGAAGATCTAGAAATCAGCAGTGGATTCCACTGAATATCCCTTGCTGACTGCACCTCCCCTATACACAGTGAGCTGTAGAGCACTTGCCTTAGAGAGTGTGGGCTCAGCCATTTGTTACTAACTTCTTTTCATGAAACACAGAACGAAAGAATATCAGAACCTGGGCCATGTGGACTCTGTCTGCCCTTGGTGGAGAAAGTGACACAGGGTGAGCAAGCCTCCCTCAGCCCCAATACCATGCTGAAGGTGCCTGTAAACATCGCCATTGGCTTGTGCTTCCTAGACCCAGATGTGGAGCTGACTTTTGGAGTCTGACCAAACTCCAATGCTGATGTGTCCACAGGTTCGTAACTCAGGCACTTTTCCACAATGCCTTGAGTTCGTCTTCCCTGTGGACCCCGAGGTGCTGTTCCTCACTCATGATCCTCCCCGTCCTGCCCTGTAGGCAGCTTCCCAAGGAAGGTTTCTCCTCCACCATATTGGTGCCCCCCATGAACATCTGTGAAGGGGAATTCAACCTGGGCATCAATTTTCTCCCTTTCCCTGGGTCTCTCTGGCTCAGTTGATGATGACAAAAGTTCTTCGATCCTAGTACTGTGGATTCCCCCAGGACTGAAATCAGGGCACTGGTGCCCGGAGACTCAATGCTCTGTGTTTTTCTGATTATGTCAATCTATTAGCAAGGGGATTTGAAAAAACAGAGACCTTCCTATCTACCTTTGTTTACTTGAACTTGTAGTGTTTCTTAAATCTTAGTTATTGTTTTTCCAATTGAGAGACAGTTTCCCCAGAAGCACATTGCCGTGAGCTATGTTTTGAAAGAGAATTTTATATGGGGTTGGTTCAAATTAAATACTAGCGGGCAACAATAAATATTTTGGTGCGTAGTTTGAAGGTGAAGTGAAGGGGTCACCAAACTCTTGAGTACAGTTGTTATTTATTGTTAAGCAAATTAAATTTGTTGGGAGTAAGCATGCAAACTTGTCATATCCATAAGGTTACTAGTCATATTTTTCATTATTTTTCTCCTTATCTTTACATTTTAGGAATTGATTCCCAAAAAAGTGGTAACACTATATAATCTTTTACTCCTTTACATCTTTTCATTTTGTTGCCAGCATAGACTTCTTCTTCTTTTGGATCCATTGTAAAAGGATTCCTCCCATCTAGTTAATTAACACATCCATCACCTTACAGTTTATCTCTTTATTTTTTCTTTTGGTGAGAACATTTAAGTTCTACGTTCCTAGCCAATTTCAATTATACAATGCAGTGTTATCAACTACGGTCACCATATTTTTACATTAGAGCCTCAGACCTTTATCAACATAGACTTTTATAAGATGCAACCTTCTCTAGCTTTTCAGAAGTAGCAAAAGTGTTATATTGAGGAACTAATTGGCCTGTTTCCATCTACCAGGATAAAGGAAGGAGATAACTACTTAGGACTTATTCTTCCTCTGAGGACACTCCTGGTTATTATTATTATTATTATAATTATTATTTACTTTCTTTTTAAACTTCATTTGGCTTTCACTATTTTCCCATTGATGTCCGTTTTCTGTTTCATGGGATCCAACCCAGCGTACTGTGTTACCTTTAGTTGTCCTGTCTCTCCAGTCTTCTCTGGTCTGTGATGGTTTCTCAATCTTCCCGTGTTTTTTTTTTTTTTAGGACCTTAAAGTTCTTAGGAGTGCTGGCTAGGTATCCCATGGAATGCCCCTATGTCTAGGCTTGTCTCACGTTTTCTTGACTCGGCCAACATTTATGGGTTTGGGGAGAGAAAACACCACAAAGGCAAAGTGCCTTGTCGTCTCACCACGTCAGGTCCCATCACGTCCCATCACATCAAGAGATTCATGACGTCCACATGGCTTTGCTGGGATGTTAACCTTGATCACTTGGTTAAGGTAGTGTTTGCCAGGCTTATTCACAGGAAAGTTGCCATTTTTCCCTTTTCATATTCTGTTCTGTGGAAGTAAGTCACAAAGTCCAGTCCAGCCCACCTTGGTGCTGGGGCGTGGGGAAAAAGGGCAGAATTCAGTTCCACATCCTGAGGGGTGGGGCATATCTATATATGTTACTTGGAATTCTTCTTCAAGGAAGATTTGAGGCTCTTTCTTGTCCTTTTGTTATCTGTTACTTGGAGGTTAATATTCCAGGATTCTTGGTTCACATCCCGTGGATTACCATATTCCCATAATTTCCCCTACCATCTCCCATTCTTTCATTCTCGAAAATGTTAATAGTTTGTTTAAAGTCATCTTCCAGCCTCATTATCAAGGGATTCCAGAAGGAAGTCAGTGGCTCTAACTTTCTCACTGCTTGCTGCTTCTCTAGCGTGGAGTTAAAGGCATATTTCAGTAACGTAATCTAAATATTCACTAATTCCTTTCCAGCTTGTTTTAGGAAGGGAGATTTGGGGGAAGGAGAAATATTTAGTCACTAAATAATCAGCTTTATTTAAAGATTATCCTTTTTTTTTTTAAACTAGACCTTTCTAAAAAGAAATAATTGCAAATCTAAAAGTAAAACATAGCAAATTAATTCCTATTCTTTGTGGGTGTGCGTTTAGCCAGTATTTGAGGAACTAGATATTGAAATTTAGGTTTAAAGAATGCTCAGCCTTTTTGTTTTGACAGAGATCCAAAATCAGCCAGAAGTTCCTCCTCCCCATCCCCCTCACCAAAGTTGAGCTAACGAGGTATTTCATTTTGTTCAGCAAACATTTTATTTATTGGGTCCCCATTATGACTCTGACCTTGAGGGCAGTCCTTGGATTTGGTGAAGAATAAAATATGACTTTGGTCCCAAGAGGCTTTCAGGTTGATGGGAAGGAAGACACATCAACAGAGACGTTCAACGCAATCTGGCAATTGCTGGCTGGACTGTGCCCCATGTGCTGTGGGAGCATAGGAGAGGGTCCCCTGGCCCAGAGGGAGGAGGAAGGATGAAGCTGGCTGGAAGATTCCAGTGGCTGGCTGTTATATGGGAGCCAGCCTGGACTCTGTATCTCTCTGTGGTGACTGGAAGAATGATGCACTGACTAGTTAGTGCATTTCCATTTGGTATTTATGCCTCCTCTCTACCCACTCAACTACTAAGTGCTGTGTTTAGTTTCTGTCTTACAACCCTGGACTGTCTCTGGGCCTCCCCCTAATTGTCTATGTAGTCATCACATTTATCCCCACATCTACCACCTACATGTTTTTCAGAAGCACTAGGTTTTGTGAAATCTGATCTAACAAAAACCAAACACGCATACTCACAAATACCAATTCCTCATCCCCTTCATAACCAAATCCTCCCTGCCTCCTTCTTGATCAGAAATCATCAAATCTCTCAGTTTTTTTCTTCCACAGCAAATTGGTTTTCCTGAAGACATTTTCCATTTCCGGGAATATTAGTTGTTGTGGTTGTGGGGTTCTTTGTTTTATTTTTATTTTATTTTTTAAGAGAAGAGTAAGATAAATCGAATGATCGCTTGAACCAGTCCTGGATTTCTCACCCCCACATTACAGCAAATTATCCCTCCTGGCGGAGATAATGTTTGAAAATGAGCGTTTAGGCATGTTACTGATGGAAAGTTGTGGCACATCAAGCAGGTTTTGTCAGCCACAAGAGAGGGGAATTTCGAGAAGCTTCCGCTGCTGTGATAATCTGCTGCTCCCCACGGCTCTCGCAGCTGCTGCAGCCACTTCGGCTGGTCCACTGCCAGCACTGGGACTTCCTGTAATTTCTTGACCGTAGGGACTGCTCCCTGGTCATAAGGGCTATTTGTTTCACAGATTGAACACAGGACAGTACCTGGATTTCCTTTGTAAGAAAAGAAAAAAAGAAAAAAAAAAAGCAAAACAAAGCCAACCTGGAAAATTTCCCTCTTGCTGTTCATTGAGATCCAGGGGTGGTAAACATTATCTGTAAAGTGCCAGATAGAAAAGCTTTTAGGCTTTGTGGCTATCCAGTCTCTGTTACAACTACTCAGCTCTGTCATTGGGTACAGAAACAGCCATACGCAATATGTAAAGGAATGAGCAAGGCTGAATTCCAAGAAAGCTTTATGCATGGACACGAAAATATGGATTTCACATAATGGTCATGTGTCATAAAAGATTATTCACTTTTTAATTTTTTTCAACCATTCAAAAACATAAAGAACATTCTTAGCGTGTGGGGTACAAACGCGGGAGGTTGGCTGGGCTTGGCCTACTGGCTGTTGGTCGACCCTTGACTAAGATGAATACAAGTGTTCATCGCCCAGCTGGCCTCTGAGCAACCGGCCCCCACCCCGCACAGTCACCGCTCTGTGTCCCGCAGGGTATGAAAGAGAATCCTAGAACCCTCAAGAAGACAAGGGTCTTGGAGAACAGTGAAACACACCAGCCTGGTTTTACAGGTGAAGGAAGGGAGTGTAGGAGAAGTTAACTGGCTGACCTGTGGGTAGGTGACTAGTTGGGACCAGAAGACTGGTGTTTTGACTCTCTAATCTAGGAGCCTTCCTATTATTCTATGTTTTACAGAATGAAAGATAACTGATAGGAAAATGACGTTGGAGTGGCACTGTGTCCCTCCATGCCTCACGGTGACCAAGAGGACGAATGTGCATTGGAGGCTCATTTATTACCATGACAAGACTCAGGTCTAGGCGGTGTGAGCTATGAAAGCAAAAGCCCCACTGATAAGTGCAGCGGCTGGTGTCCCTTCACCTGCCGCCAGCCCACAGGAGAAGGGAAGAAAACCAGCAATAACAAGAATAATAGCTACCATGTACTAAATACATTTCCTCGAGGCAACACAGCATGTATGTTAAAAGCATGATCTCCAAAATCAGACTGCCTGGATTCTGGTGCCCTTCCTACCGCGTGCTCCCTAATGGGACCTTGACAAGTTCTTTATGCTCTCTGTACATCAAAAATTCATACCGTAAGGTACTGAAGCTGGTAGCTGGCACATTGTAGGTTTGTGCTCTCCATCATCCTTGGAATGAGTCTTCTTTTTAATGTTTATTAATTTTTTGAGAGAAAGGGAAAGACACAGAGCATGAGTGGGGGAAGGGCAGAGAGAGAGAGAAAGAGGGAGACACAGAATCCGAAGCAGGTTCCAGGCTCTGAGCTGTCGGCATAAAGCCCGATGCGGGGCCTCAAACTCAAGAGCTGTGAGATCATGACCTGAGCCAAAGCTGGATGCCTAACTGACTGAGCCACCCATGCGCCCCTGAAAATGACTCTTAAAGGCAAGTGTCACACGTAAGGACATCAAGGCGCGGGGCGGTTCTTTTCCTTTGGAACTGAAGCCAGTTCTGCACATTCTCTTAACTGTGATGTTGCCCTGTGTCCTCCGAAGGGAAAGACAGGGAGAAATGAACAGGGGTGCTGTGGAATCTGCTCTCCTGTGATCGGCCATGGCTCCCCTCTTCATGATTACTGTTTCCACCGTAATACTGACAAGCCTACTTCCTGTTGTTGACAAAATGTAGAGAGCCCTTCTTGACTTTGTCCTGGCATTGAGAGTCTGGAGTGTGATTTCATTGTATCTACTTTCCTTTATTTTTGATGGGCTATATAATGGCAACAAAAATACGGAGGAGTGGCCCGTCAGTGTATGACTCTCACCCTCTGATGCCTCATGTTTCCACACAACACCACCTAAAAGAGCCCATCACAAGTCCATAGCTCACCCCAAAAGCTGAACATAAAGCCCAAGCATGCGGTGCTCCAACAGGCTCGGGGTGGGGGGGAGTGGGGCGCTCACAGGGGAAGAGGTGCCCGGCAGCCATGTCCTGCCTCAAATTCTAGACTATGAGATGTCCTGGGAGGCAGATCCTGTGGCCTGAGTTGAAAGAAGCCAATGAAGAAAGGAGAGCCATGTAAAGGGAGAGAGGATGCATGATGAATTAAAGGAACAGTTTGCTCTTGGTTGTCTGGCTTGTCGAGGCCTGCAGACTGTCTGCATTGGCCAGGAGGGCTCTGTCTCAGGGCTCCAGTGTGTCCCACGGGGAACCTTGGGAAGGTCAATGTGTCCCTCCTGATCCCTGAAACAGGCATGTCTCCCTACTAGGAGGAGTCACCCAGGAAAAGCCAGTATCACATGGAAATGAGATAACCCACATGCCCCAGGGTGGCCAGCACCACCTGCCTGGCTCTTTGGGAAGGCTGCCTCCATCCCTTGCGTGGGGCCAGTCGTCCCCATGGGGACGGACCCCCACCGCTTCTTTGTAGCAAATATTTTTTAATACCTCACTGGCCCGAAATGAAGCAATATAGCTTACCCATGTACATAATTTCTTCAAAAATAATCAATATAATCTCTCAATTATAACAGAAAGGACAAATAAAAGGAAGATGATAGACAAGAGAAAAAAACTACATATTTCCATCTGGAAATGCCCGAGCATGCCTATTCTAAGAGACATAGGAAGTAGTCTGATTTCCGTACCTATGGGTACAATCCGAATCTCACGGAGATTACGCCATTAATAGAATGATGCAGGAGCATGGGATGAGTGGAGGAAACACCCCCAGCAACACTTGGGTTGGAGGCTTTCTCAAAGGTCTAAATAAGCCAAAGTTCAAGTACTCCCTTGATGTCAACATCAGGTAGTTGCATTCCTGGAAAACCCAAGGTGTGTTAAGTCGGCACAAAAAATCATTTCGGTTGATACGTAGCATAGGTTGATACGTAGAAAAGTTTATCAGTCCAGATCGTTATAAAAAGGATTTTCCTGCACACGGATGCCTGGCAGGACACCGGGGAGGCAAGCTGCATCAGAAAACTCTTCATTGCGCAGGGCTGGCCCAGGTGCTGGAGGACATCAGCGTCCCTTCCCTCACTTATTATTCCGTGGAACACGCAGCGACAAAGGAGTTCTTTCTAAACACTGCCATTTGGAGTGCCCTGTGGACACTTCTGCTTGAGCAACTTAACAACAATTCTACCTCTTTGCTTAAAACACCCACTAAAAGTCACCAATCACCTTTTGCCTCAGCGCTTTATGTACTCCCTCCCTCTCGCCAGGGTGAGCCATCACCCTCGCATGTTTCCTACGATCGTCCCACAGGTACGAACACTCATAAAGAGAACATCAGGCAGATCTAAACTGGCACCAATTAGTGTCCCGCCACTGAAATTCCAGCTCGGGGTGGGTGCAGAACGGGCATGTGATTTTATTTTATCTACTTTCCATTATCTTTGATGGACTTTACGGCGGTAACAAAATCACAGTCCATCTGGCACGTGAGTCCATGACTTTCACACTCTGTTGCCACATCTCTCTATGCAGACAACACATAAAAACATGGCATATTATTTCGGAGGCTGAAATGGAGAAAGGCACCAAGAGCTAATGCTTCTCTGGAATTAGTGTACTTTGAAGAGAAGCATTGCTATAGGACGTACCTGAAGGATCAACGTCAGTAACCCCTTCTATTCAAACTCTACTCATAAGCAAGCCATGTGTCAGTCATCTTATTTCAAGACCTCACAGGTGCACAAACGACTTATGCAGAATAAACTTATTATGAATACATCAAATAGTTAAGAATCTGACTTTGAGAATTAGTGTCAGCAGATGGCTATACGGTTCATCGTATGGTGCTTATTTAAACTGTAACATTTTATGAAGAGTTATAGCTGGTCCTTACTAGTTAGGAATACTACTTACAGAGGAAGCCCTTCCAAATCGTGCAAATCACAGAAAGTTACTGGGACTCTCCCTACGTCAGACTGATCACAAATCGGGCTTTCAAAGGATGTGCGGTGACAGGTAACATATGTGGGGCTCCTTGCTGCCTCCCCAGGGCCTGGCTCATGTCTTGCTCAGAAGAGGCCCTCAGTGAACAGTTATTCAACACATAAACGAAACAATTCATGAACAAGTGAAAACAAGGGGTACTCAAAGGGTATGAAAACCACAGAAAATGACACTCGTATATTTGAAGAACAGACCATCCAGGAGCCCAATTGCTTTTTTTTCTACAATATAATTATTTTTTTTATTGTTTTAAAAAATTTTTCACTGTTTATTTTTGAGAGAGAGACAGAGCATGAGCAGGGAGACAGAGCATGAGAGAAAGAGGGCGACACAGAATCCAAAGCAGCTCCAGGCTCTGAGCTGTCAGCACAGAGCCTGATGCGGGGCTCGAACCCACAGACCGTGAGATCATGACCTGAGCTGAAGTCGGATGCTCAACCGACTGAGCCACTGAGGTGCTCCATCTACAATATGATTTTGAAAACAGACTTTACTTTTCAGAGAAGTTTTATACTTCCAGCAGAAGGTACAGAGATTTCCTGTATACCGCCTGCCCCCAATCATGCATAGATCCCAACCTGTTATCAACACCCTCCACCAGAGTGCTACATTTGTTACAACTGGTGAGCCTGTATTAACACATCATTGTCATTATTCATAGTTTACATCAGGGTTCACCCATTTTTTAGGGTTCACTCGATGTGGTACTGTCTAAGGATGTGGACACATTTACAATGACGTGTGTCCACAGTTATAGCATCATACACAGTACTTCCGCTGCCCTAAAAATCCTGTGTGTTCTTTATATTCTTGCTCCTCCCTAACCCCTGGTGATTACTGGCCTCTTTCCTGTCTCCATAGTTTTGCCTTTTCTAGAATGTCACGTCATTGGAATCATATAGTGTATGGTCTTTTCAGATTGGCTTCTTTCACTTAGTAATACGTATCTAAGTTACCTCCGTGTCTTTTCATGGCTTGATAGCTCATTTCTTTCTAGCCCTGAATAATATTCCATTGTCCAGATGTACCGTGGGTTATTTAGCTGTTCACCTACTGAAGGATATCTTGGTTGCTTCCAATACAATACAATTTTTGTGTGGTGCGTGTTCTCTTTCTTATTCCCCGTCCTCTTCATACACTGTTATTCACCTCTCATTTTTGACCTGCTTCTTCGGTTTTCTATACTTCGGCCATTTTACTCTCTGGATGTGCTTTTCAAGCAAGCACACCATCTCCAGCACCCACTAGGATAATTCTTGGTCATGATAATAATAAATACAAGGAAGCTTGGGTTCCAAAGATGGAATCTTCACCTCAAAAGCACTACAGGGAAACCCAGAGCTGGACTGAGGGTGATTCCTGAAGGCCAGATGAACAGCACAGATGAGTAGGGATTGAGCGTTACCCCTATGTGATTTCCTGGGGATATCAGCTCACCCAGGAGCAGTTTGCTGACGACCTACTACATCTCTGCAATCTGGTGCAAAATCATGTCTGATGACCTTGAACTCTTCTTCCTGGTCAACTCAGGCTTTTATTTGACCCTGCTCAGATGGATTTCCCCTGCCCCCAATTAAAGTTGCCTTTTAGGGGTGCCTGGGTGGCTCAGTTGGTTAAGTGTCCGACTTCGGCTCAGATCATGATCTCAGGTTGTGAGTTCAAGCCCTGCATTGGGCTCTGTGCTGACAGCTCAGAGCCTGGAGCCTGCTTCAGATTCTGTGTCTCCCTCTCTCTCTGCCCCCACCCTGCTTGTGCTCTGTCTCTGTCTCTCAAAAATAAACAAACATAAAAAAATTAAAAGAAAATAAAGTTGTGTTTTGGACACTTCTTAATATAAAAACGTCATTCAAGTCTCCCGTGGATTTTTGCAAGGGAACTGGTGGGTCCAACACAAACCCAGCTGGATTTCAGTACATGAAAAGGGCTGAAGAATACCAGGGTCTTCATGGGAATCCTTCCTTCCCAGATGCTCTGATACATCTGAAAACTCACACTTGGAAGGAGAAGGCAGACGAGCCTTTCTCTCCCCATTACTACCTGATATTTTAACAATTAGAGGACATACGGACTCTGAACAGGAAGGGTTAAACAGACTTTAACTGATAAGGGAGAATTCTTCCTGGAAACTCCTTGGAGACACTTGTAATTAATTTGATCTTCTTCAGTCATTAACTCAGACCCATAGTGAGTCGTCTGCACACTGCTCTATTAATTCACTGGAGATCACTTCCTAGGATTCATTTAGTTAAGCAGCACTGTTGGATTACATTTTAAAACCCTTAAAAATGGTTGTAATTGATGTCTGTTTATAGAAGCTTACTTTAATGGAGTCAAAGAGAGATGAAAATCTCGCCTGCCAGCCGGAGATGCTGTCTTACTACATAAAGCCAAGCTCTGGGAGCGCCGAGTGGAATAAAAATCACTGCTGATTAAAATAAATTATTATTTTAACCTGGATAATAGGTTCTAAAATAGGGAGCATTTCAACTCTAACAATATGAGTAAGTTATTTAAAACTGCACGCTTCTCTTGAAATGCACAGCAAACGTGTAAATGTGTATACTTTTGTTGCACTAAACTTTCAAACGGACTAAACATAAGTAATAACAGCATGGGTTAGATTTTTCTGGTCTGAGACTTTGTGGAGCTCTGGTTTTCTCCCCGAAGGAAGTCAGGGTGGAATGGTGGCGACTCCCCCATTAAGCCTTCCCCAAAGCCAGCCTTGCACCCAAATCACCCAGTGGCCCTGGCTAGCTCTGGGTGGGTAGTCAGTGCTGACTAAGCACCTGACCTCGGGCCTGGGGCAAATCCCAGAGGCCTGGATTTCCTATCCCAAATACTCAGAAGCTGAGGGTCACAGGGTTTTCCACTAGGCTGGTGTGTGTGTGTGTGTGTGGGGGGGGGGGTTCTTTACTTTTTCTATAAAGCGGCAAACTGCCTGAGGTACACATTCTGACCTTTTCCATTTATTTCACCAGGCCAGCTTTTCTCTGCTTGGCCGACCTTTACCTTTCCTTCAAAGTTCACCTCCAGGCCTAATGACCACTCTCAAAATCCTTCTCTGGCCACGCCTGACAATAAGATCAAATGCTTTTTGTTTGTTGTATAGACATTTGCAGTTTCCCCAATCAGTTTTGGATACCCTTTGGGCTTACTCTTTAGAGCCATTCCTTGTGGTATATAGGGAGTATGTACATGTGTGTGTATCTATATACACATATATGTACGTATACACACACATACATACTCTGAGCACTCGGGTGACTTATTGAATGCATGACTTATTTATTTACTCACCCATTCAACATCCATACTAAACAGGTGGCACGCACTTAGCTAAGTACCGGGGATGTAGACCTACAACACAGGAGGGGGCCTGATGGCCAGGAGTGGCAGAATCACAGGTGTGCATCATTCAGGCACAAGCCGGGACTCTCATCACATCCCAGACAACACACTCTGGGAATAATCTTGCGGGCCACGAGCCCACTTTTGGGGTCAGAGAGGTATTCTCAGATCTTCATTATAATTCAGGGATTAAATTCTCTAACCAAGCAAGTTACTTTCTTTTGAAAATTGACCAGTTTCCTGTGTTTGGGCCCCAGTGCCCCGTTTGTTACCTACCCACCCTCCAGGGGACACACACTCCCGTTTCCTGTTCTCGTCCAGTGACATTTTTCCGGAAGACAGATGAAATAGTGAGTGGAGGTGATGACAAAAGCAAGGGCCAGTCTGATGGTTGGGTGTCCGAGTCCATTGGAAAAACACACCCACCTCTTACTTCCTTACTTGCTCTCTGATTTCCTTTAATAATCACTGACACTAATAGAGCAGTTACTACCTGCCAGGCATTAATCTAAGAGTCTCATGGATATTAAATATGTGCACAGCGGCTGAGAGACCGAATGAATTGCCCACAGCAGCACAGGTAGGACGAGGCCCGGCTGGAGCTCAGATCCAGGAAGTTAGGTCTGGGCCCCAGCTCCTGACCCTGACATTGGGCCACCTGCATTTCAGTTTGGGCTTTGATTTCCTAGAGACCTTGGGGCTATCGAGAAGTACCTGCCAAAGTCCATCTTTCTGCAAGTGGACAGAAAATCAGGAAATTGGCATGAGCTGCCAGGCCGAGGGGAGGAATGCAGGACAGGAAGGGACCCCATGTCTGTCTCTATTCCACAAGCACTTGTTGAGGACTTACTATGTGCCAGGCAGGGCTCCAGAGTGACGTAAACAGTGTCCCTGCCCTCATGGAGGTTACGCTCAGGTGGGGGGAGGTTGGCAATAGGGGGTTGGTATCCTGTCTGGTTGTAATAAGGGCGAAGAGGAAATGTGGGGCAGGGCAGGTGACAGGCGGTTTAGGAATGGAGGACAAGACCTTCCTGAGGAGGTGACAGTTGACCTGAATAAAGGAAGGCAGGAGCCATGTGAATATGTACTGGAAGAAACTTCCAGGCAGAGGGAATAATGAACACTAAGGCACCAGCACGCCTCTGCATGTGTATGAGTGTGTGTGTGTGTGTGTGTGTGTGTGTACGTGTGTGTGTGTGTGTGCGATGTACCAGCTTTCGCAACTCAAAAGACCAATATATATTATATCAGAATTTCTGCTTTTGACTCTGTTTTTCTTTATCCAGTACATTGTGGCCAGGATGTAGTCACATTATACAACCATAGTTATTTTAATGAACCAAATGTATCAGCCCCCTGATTTACACAGGTCCACTTAAGTTCAAAGCTAAAGGCACAGCTTGAAGGAGACATTTGAAATATGATGCTAAATGAAGAAACCCCTGGCTCCTATGGAGAGTGGGATTTAACATTTTAAAAACACAGGGAATATATATGTGATTAGATAAAACATTGGAAGGAAAAACACCAAAACGTTATGAGTACTTAACTGAATTCTAAGATTCTGAGTGATTTTAAAACAAGTTTTTTTTTTATTGTAATAACACTGAAAACAGAAGGAAGGAAGCAACTTTTTCCTTAATCTCATGACAAATTAGGGGAGATTCTAGTTTCATTTTTAAAGATTTTTCTGCATTTTTTTTTTGAATTTTCAAATTGTGCATGTATGTCTTTATAATAATGAAACGCACACAAAAGCAGTCTCTAAAAAATGTGCTCGAATTTCTGGGGACAGCATGTGGTTTCACAACAAGAAGAAACAAATTACCACAATCATCTTTAACGTGATCTCATATCAGATGAGCTGAACACTGTACCTTCGGAAACCCATAGAAACTCGGCTGTTTTCAGTCAAATAAAAGTGAAGGGAAATGGTGATTTTCTGAGCAGTAGCACTCTTGTTGTCAGAAGAGAAGGGAAAAGGAGTTGGGTGCTATTCACAGAAAATGCACTGGGTAATTTTGTTAAGTATATGTTATAGGTGCCAATGCATTTTACATTAAAAAAAAGGTCCAACTTCATGATTCATGTAGGTTGGGGGAAAAAATGACAACCATACTATAAATAAAATGCATACTATCAGACCTAAAAGTAAAGAAGCTTATGTTCTGATCTGAGAATGCTCTACCTTTCTGGGCTGATAACTTTAAAGTTTTCCCAGTGTGATGTTGATCAGTATAATACAATGCTTTTCTTAAAATATTAAAACAAAAACCTAGTTGTTTCTCAAAAGAAGGGGCACAAATTGCTCCCACAAAAATGTGGGTTTGGCATTTGTAGAATAGTTGAATGATGATCCTATGTGGATCCCATCAATGAATTTTTATTAACATCCAGGCACACTGAGAAAAGTAAACAGGGTCTAAAATTGAACCCAAACAAGCACATGTTGGGACTTGAGCCTGTTGTATCTAGCCATGGTGACCTTGGGCACAGGTGCATTGGGGCGGTTCAGAGGCCACTCATTCCCGTCCTGCTAAGCTGTGTCTTCCCCAAATCTGACTGTTGGTAGTTGGGTCTCTTCCTCTTGGTGTCCTACTGAGGCTCCAAAGCACCCCTATCTTCCTACCACAAACATAAATCTTTTTTTTTTTAATATTTAGGTTTTTTTTAATGCTTATTTATTTTTGAGAGAGAGAGACAGAGCATGAGTTGGGGAGGGGTAGAGAGAAAGGAGACACAGAATCCGAAGCAGGCTCTAGGCTCTGAGCTGTCAGCACAGAGCCCGACGCGGGGCTTGAACTCACAAACCGTGAGATCATGACCAAAGTTGGTCTCTTAACCGACTAAGCCACCCAGGTGCCCCCACAAACAGGAATCTTCTGAGCCACTATTTTCAACTTAGTTATGTAATGTAGGAAGCTTTACACTTATTTAAGGTAAAGGATTTTGAACCTCGAGAGGTCTCCCCAAGCTCATACTGTCATGCAGCCTTTTCTGTGGCCCTGGCTCCCCTTCCATGGTTACACCACACCTTCTGCATGGCTGTCTGTGGCAGCCAACTCAGAAAACACATTTCAAGTTCTCTCTCTCTCTTTCTCCCTCCCTCTCATACCCATTCCGACGGGGCCTAAAATCAAGACGACAGAAAATATTGAATGTGGTTTAAATTTACTGGCTCATTTCCTATACATCTACTCTGTCTTCTTAAAGACGTAAGTACTGGTATATTTTCTGGTTAAGCCAATCTGCATAACTATGATAAAAATAAAAACTCATGTACCTGAATGGCATAGTGTGACAGCATCACAGAACTATATAGACGAACAGGACCTTCGGGATCACTAGCTCATTTTGCCACCTCTGGAAGGATAAATGACAGAAGACCGTAATGTGGTCGGGTCCAAGTTCAAATTCTACCTCTGCCACTTACCAGCTGAGTGGTCTTGACCAAATTAAAGTTCTGAGCCTCAGTTTTCTCATCTGTGACCATAGCACCTATCTCAGGACTATAGGGCACATAAAGCAAACTGATGAGAACAATGCCTTCCTTTTAAAGTGGGTTCCAGAGATGCTCGGTTCTCAAGGTAGCCAGAGGTAGGAAGTTGAAGTACATATTATGCGTTGGAAGAGGACTCAAAGGTAATCACTAGCATTATATTTTTTTTAAATTTTTTTAACGTTTTTTTTTAAATTTAGTTTTGAGATAGAGAGAGACAGAGCATGAACAGGGGAGGGTCAGAGAGAGGGAGACACAGAATCTGAAACAGGCTCCAGGCTCTGAGCCGTCAGCACAGAGCTCGACGCGGGGCTCGAACTCACGGATCGCGAGATCATGACCTGAGCCGAAGTCGGCCGCTTAACCGACTGAGCCACCCAGGCGCCCCAATCACTAGCATTATATACTTCATAAAGTGACATCAGGAGGGAGCAGAGGCGTTAGGGAGGAATGTGACATTTTGGAGATGCCCGGCTGAACGGAGAAAAGCTGGTGAAGCGGGAAGAGCCTCTGGTTATAACACGTTTCTGGCAGGACAGACAACCTGGTTGAGCCCTGGCTGGTGGCAGAATTAGTGATCCCAGAACTCTTGCCTCGAATTGTCTCCCTGGCAGCTTTTGTTGTTGGCTGGAGGAGGCAGGAGACAGACCTGTGGGGTGTGTGTGTGTGTGTGTGTGTGTGTGTACATGCACACGCATGCACACAGGCTCCCACCCCCACTGGCATCCCACCGGGCCTGAGGCTATAGTTATGTTCACAAGCTGGGGAAGCGCTGGGCATGTGGGCTCTGCACAGTTTATAACAAAGCTGGGAGCTGGCGTGGGCAAACGGCTGAAATGCTCCCAAAGGAGCAGAGGAGGCTGTTAGAGAGTGAGGATCTGGAGCAGCCTGGTGAAGGGCAGAAGGTTTTAGTACATACACAAGGATGCACTTGGCAGAGAAATGCCAGAGGGGGTTGGCGGTGAGGTGGAGGGATTGGGAAGTCGTGGTTGGGGAGGAGAAAGGCTTCATTCAGAGAAACAAGGGGCAAGTGTAGGAGCCAAGCTGGTGCTTGGCTGGGCTTTTCCGGGTCCCATACTTCGGCTCTCAGGGCCTGGGAAATTGGGAATGCACACGCCAGGCCACTTGTGTGTCCCGAGGCCACCTGATCATCACTGACTTCAGGGGCTCCCCTGACCTTTGCCCTTGGGAAGTCCTCAAGGAGGAATTTGGCCCCAACATGGTCAGGGCTGGGCACATCCCCAAGCTTGTTTGCACAACACTGGGCCATCTCCAGGCTTTCTTCTTGCCTTTGACCTTCCACACACCCTGAACGACCTTGACACCTCCCTACTAGGGCCAGAGAGGCAATTACTTTTCTCTCTCCTCGAGGGGAAGTTAGGATGGTCTATTTTCTAAGGTCAGGAAACTTCTCAACACAAAGTCAGGCTAAAGAACTTATCCAGGATTACATCTGAAGAAATAGTTAATTGGCTTAGAAAACTGTTTACATTTTAGTATTAGCCTCATTACAGGACAACATTGAGACAAGAAAATAAAAATCAGCCACTCCGAAGTTCATAGACTGTATTGTTATGAAGGCAGAGTTGGCTGCAGTTTTTTGTTGTTGTTGTTGTTGTTGTTGTTTGTTTGTTTTTAATCAATCTGTGGTCTTTAAATGTCTCTGCTTAACATGGCTTCTAGATAATCATCCAACTTTTGATGGAGTGATTACCAGGTAATGCTATCAAATAACAATCATGATTAAACAAGTTACATGAACCCTCAGGCCCTGAAGCAATTTCTGTGAAGAATGAGTTTGGCCTTCAAATGGCATAATAAGAAAAAAATTAGGTGCAATTCACCCTGAACAGTATGTTATGCTGGGAGAAGGGTAATATGTTTACCCATTCTGAACAGTTACAAATGGCCTACAATTAGCTTTCTTTCTTTTCAGCTTCCTTTCTTCTCATTTATGTTTCCTTTCTTCTCATTTCTTTGTCACATGAAATGAGCGAGGTAGTTTATAGCTGCCACTGTGATTCTATGTCCACCTGGACCACTTTAGAACATCACAAATTCTGCCCCCTTCCCGGTCCCCCATTTTTTACCATCAAGAATTAAAATACACAAAACAGGCAGAAGACGGTTTGCGGCTATGGGTGATTTTTATACCTGAGATGTCAAAAAGCTGCTAAAGGTAATTGAGCTCGGTAGGAAATTAGCAAGGAACAATTGTGTTACCACACTCCCGACTGTCCTAGATGAGTCTCTGTGGATTGAAACCACCAGAAAAAAAGATGGGTTGACTGATTTATCATATGCAAGTTTCAAGCATAAGATTCTTTTTTCTTTTTTAATTTTTTTTAACATTTATTTTTGAGAGACAGAGAGAGAAACAATGCATGAAAAGGGGCGGGGCAGAGAGAGGGAGACACAGAATCCTAAGCAGGCTGCAGGCTCTGGGCTGTCAGCACAGAGCCCTACGCAGGGCTCAAACCCACAAACCATGAGACCATGACCTGAGCTGAAGTCAGACACTTAACCAACTGAGCCACCCAGGCACCCCACAGGCATACGATTCTTAAAATGTGGAACTTGAGGCTCACGCCAGCTAGCAATGAGAACAGAATGACGTGAAGCATGGAGTAAAAGCCATGTATAAATTTGCTGATTAAAATCCAAAGCTTCAGAATACAGGTATTGTTAATATTCCTTCCGATTTTTCTCACCTACACCTGGGAAATGTTTTCACAAAGTATAAGGCAAATCTGCCCCCTTCAAATCCGAGTACTCCTTCAAGAGGAGTATGCTGTCCTCTCTGCACATTTGTTTCTATTTTTGGAAGGAAGCAAGTGAAAAAGTAACAATATGGAACTATTGTTTCTATCATGAGTTATAGTCATAACTGCGTTATCTACATGATATCATCTGAAAGTTAATTCCACCACCCAAGGATCTGAGAGGTAAGAACATTTGCTATCCATACCTCCATGTAGTCTTAATTCACTATAAGTTCCCTCTCTACAGAAAATCTGGCACGGGTACAAAATGGTGGACCTAATAATTTAGTTTCAAAATTGTGGATGTGCATAGCATTAAGCACTGGCATTTTCTTTTGACAATTTTTTGTTGCCTTTGCATGAAAGTTGCAAATGTCTGAAAGCTGTTAGATACGTGAAAACATGTCTATGGAAAAGAATAAAAATAGAATAAGTGTGGGGGTGCAGTGCACATATAAATTTCCCCTATTCTCATTCTGCCTCCCAGGGACACAAAGGTTCGGTAATGTGTATCTTCTGAGTGGAACGTGTGATGCTGCATGTGATTTTTATTCCAATGCATAAACATTATCTTTTTATTTTAGGTGTTTAAAGCACGGGGTTGCAGTTTAAGTCTCTATTTTAAGCCCATTTGTGTGACCTTCTTAATTTTGCTCTGTATTTCCCAGCAGGCGTCTGCTGAAAGCTTGCTAGGTATGCACGGAGTCTAAGGGTATGCCTTTCACACGCACCCACAGCTGGTTTGGGGGTGCATATCACGTGGAGGCACTGTGGAGGCCGTTTGAAGAAGGGCGATTATGGTTTTTGTCACTGGATAACGGGTAATGATTTTCAGATGGGCAGCAGAAAAGTGGAAAACCAACCCAAACAGTAATTTAGAATTTCACTGTGTTAGGAAGATGTTATCCCCCTTTCAAAAATTGAAAATTATGTGTAAGCCTATATTATTTGAAATTCTAACTAGGCTTTACAATGGCTGATATTATCTAGGTTTTCCAGAACTCAAGTTACTCCTGACTCCAGTATTTCCCTAAAGTATTAGGAAGGATGTCAGTCACTATAAGAGGAAGTGGAAAGTCTCCACCTGTACCTTCCCTCGAGAACCCATTCTCCTTCGTTGTCTAGGCTACCTTTCCCAAAATATAAATACGTGTGGTTGCTGAGCTTAGCGCTGGCTTGGAAACAAACAGATGTGACAGCCTGCATTTGAGAGGGTCTGGTGGGAGTTCCTCATGAGAGAGCTGGTAAACTTTTAGGTGCCTACACGCCATTTTGTGATGGACTTCCATGGCTTGTGTAAGTGTTCTATTCGCTGCTGTAACAAATTACACAAACAGCAGTATAAACAACGCGAATTTTGTTATCTTAGCTATCTGGAGGTCAAACGTCCCAAGCAGGTTTTACGGAGCTAGAATCAAGGTGTGGACAGAGCTGAGTTCCTTCTGCAGGCTCCAGGACAGCATCAGCTTTTGAGCTTTGTCCGGCTTCCAGGGAATCCTGACATTGCTTGGCTCATAGCCCCCTTCCTCCAGCTTCAAAACCAGCAGCGGTAGGGCGAGTCTTCTCTCATCACACACCCTTCTTTAACTCTGGCTCTGTTTCCACCTCCCTCTTCTGCTTTTAAAGGGCCCTTGCGATTGCACCCACCCAATGATCCAGGATAGTTTCCCCATCTTAAAGTCAGCAGATTAACAACCTTGATTCCATATACAACCTTCATTCCTCTTTGCCATGTAACACAACATGGTCACGGGTTCCAGGAATGAAGACATAGACATCTTTGTGGGGGTGGGAAGCATTATTCTGCCTATTACAAGGAGACATAATATGGAGCATTCTGGTCTTCCTGGCTCATCTCTTTCCCCTAAAGAATTGGCAGCCTCTCTCTTTTCTTCCCTTAGTCTTATGCCATGCTCTCTTGGGGATTTCAATACCCAGGTCTTCCTTTGCTCCCTGGCCTTTGAGCACATTGTTCTTTTGCTCCATCAGATTCCATCCATTCTGGTACTTTTTACTAGGTAACCAGGACTTTGGTACTTGGTACTCAGTACTCTTGGTACTTGGTACTAGGTACTTGTTGAGGGCCTACCTTGTGCAAGGCCAGGTGCTTTATGAAACAGATGTCGATAATAAGCCACTAGTGATGAAAGCTATGAATGAGGAAAATGGCAGAGACCAGGAAAGAGGAGTGGAGCAGATGATCTCATGTGGACTAAAGACGCATCAATAGGGATTCAAGGGACCTACGTGGAAAGCACAGAAATCATTCCTGTACTTGTAACCCTTCGAATCCCTCAACCCACTGAGACCCCGTTTCATATCCTTAGGTGATTTCCGATTGTGTCCACTCGTTCAGCAAGCATGTGCCTGGAACCGAGCTAGAAGCCAGGAAAACAGAAGGATACCCTTGATCCCCTGAAGGAACTCACAGTCCAAAAATTGGGAGGGGGGAGGGGCTGTTTTTAAAGGTTGGGGGGGAGACAGAGATACACAGGCCACCTTCTTCAAATGAAGTCACCTGGAGTCTCACCTCGGATTTGGACAGGTGCAGGCCTGAAATGTCCTTCCTCGCCCAGGAAGATATTGTCATTTCCAAGTTAGACACGTTACAAACAATGATTTGTCTGGTGATTGGTTAGTCCAGAGCAGGCATTTAGCTGGTTTAATTTTTAAATAACTTGATCTCAAACCTTTTTACTTCCCCAAGTAGTTTACATTCTGCTCCATTTCCCAAAATATTAAGACCAGAGTCATTTATTATTAATTTCCCAAACATTTATTGACCACCAAATATGTGTCAGATTCTGAGCCTGACACCAGACACACAAAGATGAAAAAGGCTTGCTTCTTTGTCCTGAATTATAACACAGAGAATAAAGTGTTTTCTTTCCATTAGACATGTCGATTAATTTAGTGGACTGTATTCTCCTCCATTTGGTGAAAATATACTTTTATAATTCAGCGTTTCTATCTAGGCTTTGTAAAACTTTCTTCTAACCTAATAGCTGTGATTTTCTGATTCCCAATATATTATTCCCAATGCAAAGAATTTCAATAGTAGCAAATGTTTAAAATTAAGTGAGAAGTTCACTTGTACTTTAATTTTTAAAAAACTACATTAATTCTCAGAAGTTGTAATAATTTCTTTAAAACCAAAGTTTATTTCTTAAGAGGGCTTCAGACTACCTTGTCTTTTCTTTTTTTTAAAGTTTTTTAAAAAATATTTACTTATTTTTGAGAGAGAGAGACAGAGCATGAGTGGGGGGCGGGGCAGAGAGACACAGAATCTGAAGCAGGTTCCAGGCTCTGAGCTGTCAGCAGAGAGCCTGATGTGGGGCTCGAACTCACAAACTGCAAGATCGTGACCTGAGCCAAAGTCGGATGCTCAAGTGACTGAGCCACCCAGGTGCCCCCAGACTACCTTTTCTAATTTGTAGGCTCCATCATTAGTCAAAGGACACATTCACACCCTCAGAATTGGCTATAGCTGTTTTCTAAATCTGCCGTATTATTTACATTCCCTGTAGATTAATCTGGGCTCAAAAATGACCTGGATCGGTGGGGTAGAATTACAAGATCTTGAAATGTTCTAGATTTTGAAATATCTAGAGTTTATGGCCCTGCTGGAGCCGTAAACTGGCCTCATGAAGCCTCCATGATATTCCAGGTCACAATTCTCTCCTAGAAATGTATGTGTTGCAGCTGAAATAAATGAGGAGGATCAATCATATTTCTTCCTGAGGGGCACCTCAGTGACTTGGTTGGTTAAGCATCTGACTCTCGATCTCAGCTCTTGATCTGATGGTCATGAGTTCAAGCCCTGTGTTGGGCTCTGTGAAGCCTTCTTAGAAAAAAAAAATACATATTTCTTTCTGATATTTGATATTAGGAACTGAAAGACCTTTTGGGATGGGCACTGAAGCTGAAGTTACAAAAAGAAGCCAGAAAGCAAACTGAGGATGACCCAAATGGCCAGAGAAGCCAACAGTGTAGGACAATTATAAATAGTTGGAGTTCTACAGTTTGGAGAACGAGGGGAAGGGGAGCATGGAGAGAAGCCAGAATGCTGTGAGAAGGAACGTGCAGGCCCCTGGAGGCTCACTGTGGGTTCCAAATGGTTCCTCAGAGTTGGTTCCCTGAGATTCAACTGTGCTGCTGTTTCTTGCCTATATTCGCAAGAGCCTCGTGTACATCCAAACTGGAGTCCCTCTTACCTGAAGCAACTTGAGTGAATGAATCTCTGCTTCTCAAACAAGACGAGCCAGACGAACACGGAAATGGGGGGGGGGGGCGGCTATTCAAGCTCTCTCATCTTAAGTACCTTGATTCTCCCATCTGACAGACAACTTTGTTGTACTATGGCTGCCTTCTGTTTGGGAGGAATGGGGCCAAGAAGATTATAGCTCGCTGGTTATTAGACTGTTGGAAATATCGTAGCAAAAAAAAGAAAAAGCAAGGGGCGCCTGGGTGGCTCAGTCAGCTAAGCATCTGACGCTTGGTTTCTGCTCAGGTCGTGATCTCACAGTTCATGGTTTCAAGCCCCACGTTGGGCTCTGGGCTGGCAAAGGGGAGCCTGCTTGGGATTGTCTGTCTCCCTCTCTCTCTGCCCCATCTCAACTTGCGCACTCTCTCTCAAAAATAAACATTAAAAAAAAAAAAGCAAATCCCTTCGTCATTGGCTTCCAAATTACTCAGTGTTCCATCTTTTCTGCAAACATTTGTGCAAGGGTCTGTGTCAGGGGTCACGAATCCAGAGAGGAACGAGCCGGTGCCTGTCCTGGAGATAGCCAGCCTCTGGGAAGGGATTGGGGAGATTGCACAGTGAGAATATTATGACACAAAGCAGCAGGTGCAGTGATGGAAGGAAGCCTAGATCAACAAACACTCCCCTTGTGCCAATTTTCCGATGAACCTCAAGTGCATACTGACTTTCCAACGGGCTCACGGCAACTCCTCGCAGTTCACCGCCAGGTACTTACAAATGCATTCCGGGAAAAGTAGATTTTAGCAAATCAGTGGGGATGAATTCAGATAAAGAGGCAGAATTTTGATAATGACTGAATGCCAGGAGAAAAAAAGTATGGTTTGGTGACCTTCGTGGAGAAGCATAATAGGAACCTGTTAACTTCATCCTCAACTTAGAAGGGAGAGGAAGGTACAGGTTGCTTCCCAGTGTCCCATTTTCTGAGGTTGCTCTAGGCATCTCTGTGTCTCCTCGCCCCCCTGCTCCAAGCCTCCCTCTACCGGCTCCACCACCTTGACTGAGACTGGGGGCCCTGGCTTCCCAATATTGTGACCTACATTACACGCTTCTCACTCCGGTGCCGGCGGCCGGCAGTTGTGATCGGCTGCTGTTCTGGGGTTGGTAGCAATTCTGTAATTTCATTCCCTCATTAGAAGGTGTGTGTTTATTTATTAAAGGTGCACACTGCCCAAAGGCAATGAACAAAAAAAAATATAGAAATACCAAAATTAAATAAAGGCTATTATTGCTGTTATTTTATAAAGCTTGTCTATCACAAGCCACCGTGTACCTTTATAGAACAGACGCTCTGTTAACCAGATACTCCCCGGCACCTTGGTCGGCAAACTTCGCACCTGCTCTGCTTCCTGCCTCTGTCAGGTACACAGGTCCTCTTTATCTGAGGCTGTCACGTGAGGCAAAGAAGGCAGAAGACGCGTCTAGAGTCTTGTACCTTCCAGGAAATTCTGCAGCCTCCAAACCTCGCCTCCTAGGAGTGCCCCCAGGGGGTCTTTCTATGAGCTCAAACACCCTGGAGCAGCATCCTAGGGACTGGAAGGACATTTCTACTTCCAAATGGGTTCTTTCCTCCGTTGGGTAAAGAAGCACAGGGAGCGATTTAGTCTCCTTTTACTATACGGCTATTGATGCAATGCTCACAAGGGCACCGTCTCTGGAGCTGGGAGGCCAGCAGGGAGCACACACATTTCGCAGGGGAGGCAGACAATGGACAGACACTCAGAGAAATGTACAGTCTGTCACACGGTGTTAAGAGCTATGGTTAAAAGTAAAGCAGGGAGAGGCCATCGGGTGTGCCAGTGGGACTGGAGGGTGCCCTCTTCTACAGCGTAGTTCAGGAAGGTCTCACTGAAAAGATGCCAATCAGCAGATCCCTGGAGACACTGAGGAAGAGACCCATGCTGGCATTGGAGAGAAAAGCATTCCAAGGGAGGGGAAGGGGAACAGCAAACACAAGACTCTGAACACATGCGAACAAAAGCATAGGTTGTGTGTTTTTCCAAACACAAGTGTTGGCATTTGTAAATACCTAGCTCCTGGCTGGCACTTAATAAGCAGTAGTCTCATCCCCACCCCTTGGTCTCTGTTTGTCTTTCTCTCCTAACACAGACACACAGACACAGACACACAGACACACACACCCCACAGCCGGTTGGATCTGGGATCAGAAGAGGCTCTGGGAAGCTGTTTTGGCAGCATCCCATAATGTTCATTCCTAAATATCTGTAAGAGCAGGAAATGTTTTAGGGTTGCTCAAAAACGTGTGTGTATGCGTGTGTGTGTGTGTGTGTGTGTGTGTGTGTGTGTGTTTCTGGTGACTGTGGAGAGGCTATAAAACCTATGGACGTAAATTTTGCAACGGGCTTTAGGAGAATCCTAGCCTCCGCCCCTCTGGCTCAGTGGGGCTGGACCCACATTCGGATGACAGGTAAAGGGAAGCCCATTGAGGTATTAGCCCCGTGATGAGAAGCGCTGAGAAACCCACCAGGGGCGGGGCTTGTGGGACAGACTCTGGCCACTAAGTCATTAATTTCCTTCCCTACTATTTGCTGATCTCTCTACAGAGACTTGAGGAGAATGAGAGGGCGCAGAGGACAGCCATGCACTCAGAAGGATGTAGAGATGGCCATCACATTCCAGATAGGCCACTGGACAGAGAAGAGCAATTTTTAGACACAGGGACGGGTTCGAGGCAGCGGGCACTGAAGTGAACCACTGCAGATTCTGCTACCAGCCCTTTGATGTCGTTGAGCCTTCTATTTTTTTCCTTTGGTTATAATCAAATTTCATGGGGGGGGGGGGGACAAAAGGGGCAAAAAAAAAAAAAAAAAAAGTGACAGAAAAGAAGACAGGAAAGAAAGAAAAGAAGAAGGGACCCCCGCTTCCCCAGACAACCTCTTCCCAGGCTGGTGGTCTGGGAAGCAGATTCTGGTGTCTGGGAGGTACACGATCTTAGCATCTGTCCTGGCCCCCACATCTGAGGGACCTATCTCCCAGGATCCAGAATTGAGACTGCATTTCCTAAATGCAAAAGGATCCTCAGAGTGGGGTGCTCAGCTGGGCCCAGGAGCCATCTTTTCCCTTTTTAACATTACAGCAGCCTCATTTTTTTTTTTGTTTAAAATTTTTTTAATGTTTATTTTTGAGGAGAGACAGACAGAGTGAGATGGGGAGGGACAGAGACAGAGGGACACAGAATCCAAGCAGGCTCCAGGTTCTGAGCTGTCAGCACAGAGCCCAACTCGGGGCTCAAACCCATGGATGGTGAGATCATGACCTGAGCTGAAGTCAGACACTTAATCCGACTGAGCCACCCAGGCGCCCCTAAAACAGCCTCATTTTGACCAGTAGGTACTTGAGCAAATTTCCAGGGTAGGAGACCATCAAATAAAGCATTAGCAAGAAAGTTTAGCATAGTCTCCACAGACTTTTAGTTTCCTGCAAGGAGACAAGCCTGGCCTTTCTCCCCCCTCACACTTCAGCCTGAGAACAGACTCTTCTCCGAGCTTGGCTCACCAGTATCATTTTGCTCATTCTCCTTGGCCAAAACTCATTTCAGAGAACACTGCTCGCTATAATAACTTTGCTTTTAAGTAGAAATATCTCCTGTGATGCCATCAACTGGAAATAAAAAGAATAATTTTCAAAACTCTTTTCAAACAACCAGCAGCACTGATGAGGCCAATCACAAAAAGCAAGCAGCTGCCACCGGCAGGCGGATATTAAAAGAATTAAAAATGATGGTGTCTGTGTCCCCTTCCTGAGCACTGGACAAATTCCAGATGAATGCACATCCACTTCTCTCTCTCTCTCTCTCTCTCTCTCTCTCTCTCTCTCTCTAAATCGTATCGTGCTTACATTCACCATAAGCTAATATGTCTCCTATGTGTGAAGTTGGTCTCCTTTATAAGATACTGAAGTTTGAAGTGCTTTATTCCAGCGTTAGCTCCTCTCTTCCCCCAGGTTAGCAAGCTTCAAGGTGAGTGTTATTACTGCTATTCCAAATGGTTACACAAAAGGAAAAAGTGAATACATTTGCAATTATTCATTAGAGCAAGTCTCTTGTTTTGTACCATGATTTTTATTTAAAATGAGACAGTGTTCTCCTTCTGGTTGACTCTATCTGGCTAACAGGGTTTTGTTTTTTGGTTTTTTTCTCTCCCTTTAAATAGATAATTTCCCTTCTTTGGGCTCACTCAATTTGGGAATTCTTCCCATCATAATAGAAGCTTATTACATCAAATTGCCGAAGTTTGTGTGACAGGGCAGGGTGGCTGTGACGGAGCCATCCTGACACCTGGGATAAGGTGGTATCAGACCCTTGGGGGTAGGATTACATCCACCTCTTGTTTCGTCTGGCACAATATCCTAACAGAATGATTGCACTTCACAGCGAACGTTTTAAATCATAAGGACACGAGATAGAGAACTATTAATGAATAAGGAGCTCTCACAGAGGGCCCGGGCAGGTTAAATGGAATGTGGCTATTAAGGAGGTTGGTTTTTCTTGTACCTGTGTATCAATGAGTCACATCTTTAGATAAGGCTTTTTTTTTTTCCCCAGCCCGATACCAGATCTTATCAGATGTTGTTACACACTGTTTAGTCTCCAGGGCCGACACAAAAGAAATGACATCAAGGTCGGAACACAACAGAACAACGTGGAGAAAACCAGAAGGAGGTGCGGGGAGCGGGGTTCAGCCACCGACGCAGGGGTGCCGAGGTTCCCCTGGAGTGGATGGAGACCATGAGATGCGTGTGAGCGAGTGTGCACGCGTGCGCGTGTGTGTCGGGCTTTCGGAAAAGGAGCGGCTCTGTGCAGATCCAGGAGGGCAGTAGAAAATAAACCAGCACGCGCGTTGCCAAGATGGAGATGATATTTGTTTTCTCTCGCACCGCACCGGCAAGGCAGCCCGCACCCCATCCGGCTTTTGTCCTTCAGAGCTGCGAGAGCCCACGCTTTAATGCCTGCAGGTTGACCATGCATTGTTATTATACAGTCTTCATGTTCACATCATGTGTCATCTGACCAAAGGAGAGTCTACAAAGTGAAAGGCTCATGCAAAATTTATGCTTATATGGCTGTTTCAGTCAGTGGAAAAATCAATACTGCAGGCTTGATGCACAGAAATGACTGAGTGCTCTCTGACTGACACTAAAAGCACTGGGAGATTGAGAGCTGCATTTGCTGTTCAAGGAATCGAGTGTATTAGAGCTCTTCTAATAGTCTGCTCACCTTATATTAGCCTTTCCTTGGGATTATTTTTTGATAACAATTATGATTGTGGGGTTTAAGGCAATTACACTATTACAAAGAAAAAGCTGCTTTTTATGTCCTGTAAAGCTGTCATATATTTCACACCGCAACTGCCTTCCAATTATTTTGCTACAATGCACTTTGGAAGCAAAATGTCCTAACTGATATATATTAGTCCTTTATGTTTTATAAATAAAAATCAAAGCCGTAATGCAATCCTTCAAAAGGAGCTTCTCAGTTTCCCCAGACGTGATTTTAGAAAAAGCAGAAATGTAGTGGGTGCTGTGTGTTTTGAAAGAGACATATTATAAGCGTCTGTGGTCCCGCGGGAAGACGCACACACTCCAGGGGTGCTGCCGAAGATAAAGAGAGAGACCCCACCCGGCCCTGGGTTTAAGATGCTAATAGCATCTGTTAAGGGTAGGTTCAGGGAACTTACAAGTCGGAATTTAACGACGAAGCCAAAAAAACAATCCTTGAAATTAATTCAGACAGAAAGGAACTCAAAGACATGTGACGGAACTTGAAGTAGTGAGCAACAACACGGATAAGATTTTTCTCTTATTCTTCAAGCCCTTTTGCAATGAAGATTTTACAGCTACACTGGGGCCCAGATGTCAGAGGGGTGGGCGGGTGGACTACAGAGACTGGCACAGGGAACCAGGTAAAAAAGTCTTCATAATGGGGAACTAGAGGTTGAACTGTGGCAGGAGAGAGCTCCTCGTTGGTGAGCCATGAAAAACGGTGCTCAGGCGTTCTGGTCTCAGGGGAGGGTGGGAAATGCTATTGTTTCCAACCCTGAAAACCCTCAAGCAAGATGGGCAGTGGGGGAAGGAGAGTTCCCGCGTGGTGACTAACAAAGCTCGCCTGTCCCTTTCACTGTGTGACCCACGACTACACCGACTACACTGCGGCGGCGGCCAAGGCAAGTGAGCTCAGCCTTCAAATTCACGGTATGAAGGTTGTTTTATGTCTGTGTCCTAAAAATAAACAACAGAATTGCCAAAGGCAGCTAGTTATTTTGATGATAAAGATTTAAAATGTGGATGTGACATATACTTTTGAATACATTTTTCAAAATTTATCCACCAAAGAATTTGATCCAGGCATGCACTGAGAAGGGCCTTTGGGGCTTAAACACTCACTGCAGAAAGGATTTCCAGGATCACTGGGCTGCCATGTTGCAGTAGAGAGGCACAGACAGCTGGGTGGGAAGCATCCTCTTGCTGGCGTTCTGTGATTGGCTGAGGACAGGAAAGCCACGAGAAGCAGCAGGGATGATCTTTCATCCTGTGTGCTTTCCTGAACACACTTCCCCATTTTGAAATACCTTTCTATTTGCTCCCTGGTAAGGATTGTTTCTTAAGTACTGTTTTGTTTTTGATTGGGAAGATACTATTTCCCTTGGCTAAGGCTTAGTCCAAATGTGAGCTCATTGGTCAGAAATA
This sequence comes from Panthera uncia, assembly GCF_023721935.1. Classification (NCBI taxonomy): domain Eukaryota; kingdom Metazoa; phylum Chordata; class Mammalia; order Carnivora; family Felidae; genus Panthera; species Panthera uncia. The sequence goes on from NC_064816.1 coordinate 71,228,068, forward strand.
CAATTTTAACCCCATATCCTGTTGAGACATCTTTCTGGCACTTGAAATGTCAACAGTATCTTAGTCAATATGTCCAAATCTCCCAGACTGGTAGTGCCACTGTACCTTTTGTCCTGGGAAACAGAGCACTTACTGTGACATCTATCAGAATCAACACACCATATCTACCCTTAATTTTTTAGTATATTCTGAGGCTTCCATACGGGACAAATGCTAAGGGATTATAATCTCTACCCATTTTAGACTTTGAAGAAATAGCTAACCTCTACCTAGAACCAGCTGTGGAAAATAAAAAGATTCTAGAGGTGCTCAGAAAATAGTGGAGGGCTTCCAGCTTTGACAGGGATACCATCTACTGGATACCCAAGGACGTTGTGTCACAAGTGACCATTAACTTGAAAGTCTGGAACCTCTTGATTTTGGTTGAAGCAAATGGTAGCCTAGGGAAGTGGGTGATTTCTGAAATCCTTCATGGTCTCTTTCGGGAATGACAGTAGTCATTAAGTAAGTGTTGAGGAGTACTTAGTATGTCAGTGAAGAGACTGATGCCTCATGACTATGGGAGAGGAGAAAGGGCATTGGGTCTGAGATCGGATATCCTCAGTCTAAATCCTTTTCTGTCAGTTATTAGCTGTGGGACGAGCTTCTGTGAACCTCCATTTCTCTATCTGTACGGAAGAGAGAATAACCCTTGTCCAACAATGGCTGTGAATTAAATGGTAGCACTCAATGAGACAGTGCCTGACACAGAGCTTGGACGACAAGGATGCAGTGAAGAAATGTTCGTTCTTTAACTCGTTTCTCAATCAGCGTGACTACTGGCTAAAAAAAAAAAAGTCTGGATTTGAGGTGAGCTGGACTGTGTTTCAAAACTGAGCAGAAAAACCACTTTCAATCTCTCTCCCTCTCTCTCTCTCTCTCTCTCTCTGGCTAGAAACATCCATAGAACAAACCGAGTGTAAAAGTTTGTCCTGGTTCATGAGATTCTCTGGGTCTCAGCTTGCTACTGCTATTTATACTGGCAACAACACCATTGATAATGTTGAGGAGGAGGAGGAGGAGGATGACGATGACGGTAGCTGATATTTACTAAACCATTTATAAAAATTAGCCTTTCTCAGAGAATCATCCCATCTGTTTCATCAGATAAATAGGTTATTTTGTCATCCCAATTTTACATGAAGGAACCAAGGGTTAGGTAGGTTAAGTAACTTACCCAAGGTCAAGTAACTAGGGCTGGAGTTGAGACCCAATACTAGTCAGCCTGGTTTAACCGTTCTATCACACTGCCGTCCATTAATGTGCCTTGCATGTCACTTTCAGTAGGGGGGTAAACCTGAACTGTTTTAATCTATATTACACACCCCCTGTTTTCTCTATCTTGACAGTGTTTTCCCTCTTCATATTACTGATAGGTACTACGCTGACTGTGCATTTCTTTAGCTAAATGACTGACCTTCAGTAGAACCCTGGGAAGTCAGCTGTTTTTGGGTCCCCTATTATAGTGTCAGTGTTTCCCTCGTGCCTGGGACATAGTGTCTCCCTCGTGCCTGGGACATAGTGTCTCCCTCGTGCCTGGTACATATTCTCTGATGGAAGGAAACCATGATTTCACTGGTTGTGTTTCTAAAGGTTGACCAACATTCATCCAATGAGACGATTTTAAAGGGTGGTGACATCCCTTTAAAGGTGGCAAAAAAGCCCTGGGTTCAGTTTTAATCATGTTAAAATCTTGTTTGTTTCTTTCTCTCTTAGCAGTTGCCCGAAGACTCGGGAATATGCACTTCCCTGCAGTTCCTTCTCCCTGAAAAGTCAGGGGAAAAGGGAAGAAGCTGAAATACGAATCATATTGAAGTTCTTCCTCTATATCCCTACTGCTGATCTCCAAATGCCATTTTTGTCCCTTCACCATGGTTGTAGAAAGAGTTGGAAATAGTGGCGAAGGCAGCAACAAAGATCATCAGATATGCTTGGTCAAATCATTTGGTCTTTTTCTTGCTTTTTAAGGGTTGTTTCTTTCCCCATCGGGGCCTTCTACTGAAAATCTATCTGGCACAATGTACAGACCCTTATGTTACACTGGAGACAACCAAGGATTTTACTGGGGATGATAACATGATTTTCTGTAAAAACTAAGCTCTTCCTTAGATAGATAGAGACTCACATTCACGTTCAATCCTACTCAGCATGTAGAATCAGGAGACTGCCAGACAAGGAAGGATGTGTCAGGGACAGCAATCTCTTGTTAATAGGTTTAAGGGAAAGGTGAAAATTTTATCAAAAACTACGTGATAAAGAAAAATCTTCTTTCAAATTGGTAGATACTGCTACTCAGGCATTATACTGGGCTAATGACTTTGCTGATATTCTCCCAGTGGGTCTAAATAACAAACAAAATGGAGAGACCCTGAGGACTTGGTGCAGAAGTGGAGGGGTAGATAATCACACATCATTTATACTTTCCAGAATCTAAAACTAGAGAACTGGGCAGTCCTCATGCAAATTCTACATGAGTCAAGTTTTATGAAGCTGTCTGCTTGCTTTTGAATAAATTAATTTTGATATTGTCTTCAACTCAAGATCTTAAAGCAGGGCCAGATATCTTCCCTCAAGCAAGCTTAACGTTTAAAGATATTTATTTCCATGATTTATGGAACCAGAGTAGACTTTAGCTTTGTTTGATAGTAATTCACTCAGCAAAATTCTACCTTTGGTAATTCATTATCTAAGCCCCACGTTATATCTATAAAATACCCACAAGGTTATAGAATTTGGACATCTTCAGGACATCTTTTTTTTTTTTTTTTTCATAAGCTGCTATGAAGTTCAGAGATTCCCAATATTTCTTTGGAAACATTAAAGGCTATTTGGGGTATTTGTGGCTGCTACTGACTTCTGGCTCATTTAAGCATTTTTATAACCAAATTCTCTACAATGGAAGAATCGTTTCTGGGCAAGGGCAGCTGCAAAGTAATACTGAGGAAGATCCGAAGGCAGATTTAGATTCTCTGAGCTGGATGGTGATTCTGTTAATGGTAAAGTATAAATGGGAAACATGATTTTAGATAGCTAGCTTGGATTTGGGGTCATCACCTGTTAGATAATCTTGGACTATGATCTTTCCTATATTAACACTATACAGCTTATTTGAAATGTGTGTGTGTGTGTGTGTGTGTGTGTACAGGAATGAAAAATTGGTGTTTATGGGATTCCTTAGGATTTCATGATATTATAATTTTAGGAAAAGTTAACTATAAGTAAGTCAGTGACTATTCTGTTCAAGGTATTTCATACACATTTATGTAATTACTCCTCACAACAACCCTACATATAAATATTCTTATGCCGCTTTATAGATGAGGAAATTTGGTCTCAGAGAAGGAAATTCATCATGGCTCATAGGCAGTCAGAGGGGTAGTACCAAAGCCCCATTCTTGCCATCAAATCAGACTTCTCACAGTCAACCAAATGTGTAGGTGTGGGATTTTTCATAGTATGGGCACGTACTGAGGAGTAAGATGTTTTCTGTCTTAATTTTAAAAGCAATTTTATTTTATTTTATTTATTTCTGTCTTACTTTTAGAAGCTATTTTATTTTATTTTATTTATTTTTTTAAACATTTTTTAATGTTTATTTTTGAGGGAGAGAGAGAGAGAGAGGACAAGTGAGGGAGGGGCAGAGAGAGAGGGAGACATAGCATCCGAAGCAGGCTCCAGGCTCTGAGCTGTCAGCACAGAGCTTGACACGGGGCTTGAACTCACAAACTGTGAGATCATGACCTGAGCCAAAGTCGGACACTTAACTGACTGAGCCACCCAGGCACCCCTAGAAGCGATTTTAAATGTGACTATGTCTCAGAAAGACACAGCTCAATTTAAAGTTAATGATAGTAGTCAAGATTTATTATAAAATTTCACCACAAAATTGTCTTTCTTTTTAAATATGAGCTTTTAGGGGGTTTCCATTTTTCTACTTCATCTGGAAATATTACTTAGAAAAGATTAAGTCAATTAATTCATTAAATGTTGCTTCCTTTTTGACCAAAAAGTTTCCTTTCTCAACAAATCATCTTGTTTTAAGAAGTTGAAGACTGACATGAGTCTTGAATTGTCAATGGCTTGAAAACTTTCTGGCTCCTGAAATAAGCCTGCCACTTGTACACAACCACCCACTCCTTCACTGTCCACAGAGGAATCTTTGCCAGAGCACAGTATCACATACCTGTTTCAAAGAAGTTTCCCAGTTAAAAAAAAAAAAAGCAAATTCTCAATTTCCTGATTGACTGGGAGACAAATCAGATAGATTCTGGGGACTTCATTTCTGGGGATTAACATACTATCTTGACAAAGCTGGGCTTTTCACACTCTTCCGATATAAAATCTCTAAAAATGTGTCCACTTTGATCTAGAAGCACAAATTGCCCTGGTTCCCAGACTAAATTATTGATACTACAATTAGCAACTCTTATCTCTTCTTGGGGAACTCAGTGAAATAACTCTTCTAAGGCTGAGCCAAGAAATGAGGAAGGATAGAAGGGCTTTTTGTTGTGTTTTTGTTTGTTTTTCTTTATCCTTCTGGCTCCGTAGAAGTGGTTTCAAAGGTGGGTGCTGCCATGCCCTTGAAGGGCCTAAGGTCTCCAAAGAGTGATGCTAGTCTTCCTTGGAAGCATGGCATGGAGAGAGTAAGGAAATGGCTCAAATATGCACTGGCTAAGTGAGGCAGGGAGGAGGGGCAGGTGTGTTCCCTTTGTCAGCAGTAGAACCAATTTGAGACAGAATCACCAAACATTGATAAAGAACCCTACATGCTTCCAAGTTTGGGGACCACCAGTCTTGATCCAGTTGGATAAATAAGAAAGAACATTGTCATTATTACTGTCCAAACAATATGGTGGATGTGCTGTGTATTATCGAGAAGAGGTACATTTAGGTATGACTGGTGATTTCCTATCGTTTACTAATTTGGTTAATTCAGCAAATACTAATGGAAGTGCTTCTAGGAGGGCAGTATTGTGTGGTGGGCACAGAGGCAGATTTCCAGCACTCAAATCCCCCAGTAGACACTTACTAGCTATATGAACTTAAGTGAGTGATTTTGTTCTCTGTACCTCAGTTTCTTCAGATATTAGACAGGGGAGGGAAGACAGAACCCCATAGTGGTGATGTGGAGACCCAGCTCATACTTGTAAAGGGTGTATGTGTGCCTACATGTGTCTGGGGCACCATAAACGGGCATCATAAATGTTTTCACTATGCTGGCAGCACAGAGGAAGGTGTCTTCAACGTTCGATGCCTATTTGTTGGGACAAATATACCAGCTAGAGATATACTGCCCATCTCATCGCCTCTGACCTGGCTTGTGCCATAGCCCCTGTCTGATTTCTTTTTTTTTTTTTAATACTTATTTTTATTTTGAGAGAGAGAGAGAGAAGGTGAGCAAGGGAGGGGCAGCGGGAGAGATGGAGACAGAATCCAAAGCAGGCTCCAGGCTCTGAGCTGTCAGCACAGAGCCTGATGCAGGGCTCAAATTCACGAACTGTGAGATGGTGACCTGAGCCAGTCAGACACTTAACCAACTGAGCCTCCCGGGCGCCCCGCCCCTGTCTGATTTCTGCAACACCAACACCCTTCTTCCAGACCCAGACTCATCTTCCTAAAGTTTTGCTTTTACATGATACAAACAGAAAAAAAATTTAAAAATTTAAAAATATTACAACTTTTCTCCTTAGCCACTTTACCAAAGAAACTAAATGGAAGGCAAACAAGTACGTGAAAAAAATGCTCAACGTTCTTAGTCTTTACAGAAATGAAAATTAATGCCACAACGAGACCCCACTAGACACCTGTTCATGGTTAAATTGACAAAAAGACAAAAAAAAAAAAAAAAGAAAAGAAAAGAAAAGAAAGAAAAACATAAGTAAACCCAAACTGACAATTCCAACGGCTACAAGGATGTGGAGTTACTGGATCCTACACACATTGCTGGCGGGATTACAAATGGCAAAGCCACTTTGGAAAACGATTGGGCAGTTTGTTATACAGTTAAATGTAGACTTGCCATACAACCCAGTGGTCCCATTCCTAAGTATTCACCAAAGAGAAATGAAAACTCATTTTCATAGAAACACACACATATGCTCCTAGTGGCTTTATTTACATTTGCCAGAAAACAAGAAACCACCCAAATATCTTCTGGCCGGTGAATGGGTAAACAAAGTGTGGTATATCCATATAATAAAATCCCACTTGAATAAAAAGGAGCTGCTGCTACATACAGCATGGATGATCTCAGATGCATGAGCCAAGTGAAAGGAGCTACACTCAAAAGACCACTTATGACATTCAGGGAAAGCCACAGCTATCGGGACAGAAAAACAGATCAGTAGTTGCCAGGGGCTCGGAGTCAAGGAGGGGCTCATTACAAACGGATGTGAGGGAAAGTTTCGGAAACTATTCTCCATCTTGATGGTGGGAGTAGTTATACTGGCTGTAGCTATGTGTCAGAACCCATGGAATATATACCAGAAAGGGCGAATTTTACTTTATGTAAAGTATAGTTCAAGAAACTGGACTACAAAAGAAGTTCTTTCCATTACCAATAGAATAATGGTTATTCCAGTGAGCTGAGCATTAGAATCCATCCTTCCAGATCCATCCTTAGTTACTGTCCCCCACCACAACGTCCTCTCTTCAGTCAATGTCCTCCCTGCCCTCACACATGTTTTATGTATTTCTACTCCCCCACATTGGATCAACTAGTCCAGACAAATAAAATGACTTCACCAGACCAAACCACCCAAGCTCAGGCCATGTGCTATTATCTCAGTGGTCCCTTCCTGCTCACACCAGCGCCCAGTGACATCTCCAGAAAATTCCTCTGGCATTTGTTCTTTGGGTCACTCATTTGTTGTTGTTTTTTTTTTAAATCTTGATGCCATTTGTTTCCCCCTTTAATTCATTTATTATTTTATTGATTGATCAGATATTTATTAAAGAGGTATTTAAGCATGATCCTTATTGGTTGAGCACTATGATCCCTATGTAAACCGATTCCTCTGCTTCCTTCTGTGTAAGAAAATCCTGATTTTTGTTTAAGGCAAGATAACCACTCCTCTTAAATCATCTAAGACAGCGAGGATCCCAGACCTCTTGCCAGTGATAGATTAAGGGTGGGCATGTGACCTAATTCTAGTCAATAAGAAATAAGACAAAGTCTGCTGGAGTCTATTGGAAAAGGTGATACCTAGAAACACCACAGCTATTTTGCAACAACAGGTGAGTCAGCTGCAAGAAAGCTAATATGCCAAAGACCGTAGAGCACCACGTGGAAGAAAACTGGGTCCTTGGTGATCTTCTTGAGCCCCGAATGAGCCAATAAAGATGCTGTCTACCTCTTTCATTCTTATCACACGTAATGTTCCACGTGGCTGCAAATATATTACGCATTCTTTCCAAGAGTCATGAAATAACATAAACTTCATTTGTCTTTATCAAAGAAACTACTGCTACCTCGATAACAGATCTATCATGAAAATAATCGTTCGTTCATCCATTCAACAATACTTTTTGAGTACCTACTTGTGCTTGTGCCAAGCACTGTTTTAGATACTGACAATGCCACAGGAAACAAAACAAAGTCGTATTTGAAAATGACTGCTTTGTAAGGTTCTTCCTGTCTGTAGATCTTCAGGTCATGCCATACGTAGGGTTTTGAAATGACAGGTAAGAACCGGTTTCTGGTCGAGAGCCTGGGTGGCTCAGTCCATTAAACCTCTGACTTGGGCTCAGGTCATGATCTCATCGTTTGTGGGTTTGAGCCCTGCGTCGGGCTCTGTAGTGACAGCTCGGAGCCAGAGCCTGCTTTGGATTCTGTGTCTCCCTCTCTCTCTGCCTCTCCCCAACTCGCACTCTGTCTCTCAAAAACAAATAAACATTAAAAAAACAAAAGAACTGGTTTCTGGTCTTGCAAAATTGAGACAATTAGCAATTCACAGAATTGGGAAAATGTCAGAAATTAATTTCAATGACAGGATCCTTTCGATTCAAAAATGAGGAAACTGAGGCACAAAGAGTTTAAGTGGCTTGTCCAAGGCTGCCCAGCTAGTAGCTGCAGAAGCCAGATCGGAATTTGGTACCCAGAGCCAAATACTTCAGTACCCTTTCCACTAAGACAGGTGCCTCTTCTTGGGATTATTTCTCGGTACGTACTGAAAATCCTTCTGCAGGATCATTTATGTAATTTGCTTCTCTGGTTAGCTTCTCTCTCTTCATTCTGGTTTGGGGATATTTCCCCGCTGCTCACTGCCAGCACAGGCAGGGATGTCAGGGACATCTGTAGAGTCCTCTCACGGAATGCTTCAAATACGAACGGCACAGCAGGAACGCTAGAAATGGTGTGGTTTTAAAACTCAGGCAAGAATCAGCACTAGATAAAACCCCTCTCTTAGTCCTTCAGAGAAACCCTCCTACCCTGTTCAAGGACACTTAGCAATTTCTGTCTTAGTGGATGAAGTAGCCACTTTGAGATGTGGCAGAAAACAGCCACTCTGAAGACAGTCCCATTTGTGAAGTCTTCCGGGTGATCATTCAGGGCTTTGGCCCTCTGTGAGTTTTCTACCTCTTTGCCAAAAAGTTTGCTCAAAGGAAAGTTTACAGACTTTGGTCACCAGAGCTTGGGATCGTGATGGTTTTCACAGCTGGTATCAACTATGGAAAACAACAGTTACAAGCTTTCTTGGGATGAAAGCAAGGACCACAATTAATAATAATATTAATCTCTGTTGGATATTTGCATGGGACAAGCATTGTCCTAAGTGCTCCATATGTGTTACTTTATTTAATTCTCCTAAACTCCATGAAGCAGGCATAAACCCACAGTCCCTTCCGTGAAACCCTTGTGGCAGATACCTTAGAATGCAGAATTATCTCTATTTTTAAAAGTTAAGATAGAAAATGTATACTATATGTCCCATAACACCCCCAGTATGTTCTAGGGCAGGGTTTCATAATCAAACACATCAACAGTTCTGTAACAAAACCTATTACTTTTCATAGTAAGTGGGATCGATAAGAACTCTAAATACCCCGATCCTCGTTAAGCTCAGTTTTGCTGCTACGTGAATTATGAAAACACTTTTGCTTTTCAGACATGTCTGGGATTTTGGAATTGTAGATGAAGAAACTTAGGCCTATACAACTATTTGGCCATTTCACAGTAGGGGGAAGTGAGATTGCCCTGAGTACCATAACTGGGCAACAGTGCAATCAGGATTCAAAACATGACAGCCTCCACTCAGAACATTCTCCCCTCTCTGCTTTATCACTCGGGTCTCTCCTGTCTCTTTAGTCTCCTTTCATTCAGATATAGCACACGAAGCTAAACATACAGCTTAACAAAGTTTTGCGTCTGTAACTAGCATCTTGAACGAAGCGATTAAGGTGTTTAGCTGAAGTCTCCCTCGCACCCCTTTCTAGGCACCACCCTCTCCCCCATGACTCTGACTTGTATCACCATCAATTAGTTTTGCACATTCTAGAACTTTATTAAAGGCAGCCGAACTGAATATGCCCTTTCACACCCAGCTTCCTTTGCTGGATCCATGTTTCTGTGTGTAGCACTAGTCCATTCTTTTCATTGCCGTGTGCTATTTCGCTGTATAAATAATCTCATGATGTTTTCATCCATTTCCTCTAGATGGACGTTTGAGTTGATTCCAGTTTGGAGCCAGAGTCTTAACTATCAGACCTTACTGCCACCAACTGTCAACATCCAGACAGTCTAATAGTTCTAGAGAACTTTTTCTCATAAAGAGCCCAAATAGCAAATACTTTCGGTTTTGCAAGCCATGTAATCTTTATTACAGCTACTCAACTCTGACATAGTAGCACAAAAGCAGCCACAGACAATAGGTAACCAAATGGGTGCGGTTGTATTCCGAAACAGCTTTATTTAGAAACACAGGTGATGGGTCAGACGGTCCCGCCCTGCTCTGCTTCCTGGTTAAGGAAGCGTACTAACTAAGCAGGACCATCTGCCAGGCAGAGTTTGTCCTTATACACCTTATATTGTCCTTGTTCTACTTCCACATCAACCCACTCAGACTAACACCACCTTTGTGCTGGTTTCACAGATGCCCAAACTGAGTTCCAAGAGGCCGCATCACCCGCCCCAGTCTGTAGCTAGTGATTTGAATCTGGTGCTCCCCACCTGCCTCACATTCTGGGCTCCTCGGTGGAAGCTCACAGCAATTGTACTCCCTGAATTATATGCAGACCTCTGTGTGTCCAGGACACGTGCATTTTTCCAGGGAGAAGATCGGAAGCTTGCATTAGCATCTCAAAGACTTTGTGATCCGAAGGGCAGGAAGAAACAAGACCTAGAGAGAGTTTTATTCACGCTAGGAATGGAGAAAATCCAATGGTTTGTTGCCTTCTGTCTAGTGGAGGTGTTTTCTCAGTGGCCTGAAGCGATGTTACATTCAGATTGTGCGTCCTAATCCTATATTCCAGAAAGGGACCTTCTTTCTTTCTTTCTTTCTTTCTTTCTTTCTTTCTTTCTTTCTTTCTTCTTTTTCTTTCTTTCTCTTTCTTTCTTTCTTTCTTCTTTCTTTTTCTTTCTTTTTCTTTCTTTCTTTTTCTTTCTTTCTTTCTTTCTTTCTTTCTTTTTCTTTCTTTCTCTTTCTCTTTCTTTCTTTCTTTCTTTCTTTCTTTCTTTTATGAAACAATAAGTGAGTTTTCATTTGAGAGACATCTCCCCTTTTATGTGAGCACCTCTTGCAAAGGAGACATGGCTGAGCCATATTTACATGCGGATAAGGGAGAAGCAGGAAACCCACTAGCCACCACCACCAAGGCTTCTGAAGGACAGCGGTCCTATATAAATAAGAATGCTGGGGCCTCTGTCTGTATTGGTATATTTAAATAAGCGCTCATAGCCCTCATCTGTCTGCTCTGGTTCTATTCAGCTCAGTTAGGTCCCGGACTGTGAAGGCTAGAAAGAGAAGCCACGCTGTAATTGTTAGTTGTATTTCATGGTCACAGTTCCTTCGAGAAAGGCCCTAATTAGTCTAAGCAGTGTTTAATGTAAATCAAGTTTCACTTGCAAAATTTCAAGGGCCCCATTCTGACAGAATGTAGATTTTTTTATGCTCCTCATAAAACATGGGTGCTGGTAAAACACGGTAATGACAGGCTGGGGAAGAGCGGAAATCAATACATGGAAAGAAGCTGAAATTAGGTAGGCCTGACCTCTTGGAGCAGCCTCGGAAAATAACCCCTTAAAAAAAAAAAAGACTAAGGTAGATGCCTGAGTTTTGTTTTTCTTGCTTCCCATTCACAGGTGCACACTTTCTCTTTCGAGCTTAATTCAAACTTCTCAAAATGTTGGTCCTGACTTATGGCAGCGTTCACGTAAGGTAACGGGAGGAAAATATTGTAGTACTTCCCCTGGTGGGAAGTGTGGCTCCAGAGAACCCTTGAAACACTGCTGAGATTCCCGAAGCCCTGATTTATTTCATCATGTAATTCAATTATTGAAAATAGCATTTTTATATCTTCCAATTCTCTTATATACCAAATTACAAAAGCCAGATCCTTTCTATTAGCGTTGGATAACGTGTGGTTTAGCAGGGTTATAAAAAAAAATAAAGGTACTTACAGATTTAGTATAAACTGTGATTAATTTTTATTAAGAGGATACATTTATACATCATAAACTGACAATTTATTTGAAGATCTTTTTTTTTCCCTGTGAGTTGGATACTTCTCCTCTGTGCAGAATGCAGAATTGTATATGAGATATTTGAGTGTCTAAAACGATGTATGATAAATGAAGCAGCATGCTACTTATACGCTTATCATGTTCCCTGACTAGCAACAGGTTCAGCAAAGGGCACAGCCAGTAAATGAAATTTTCCACCAGGACAATATATCATCACAAGAAATAGATGCGCTGGAAACTTACAAGCTTGCTCAAGATGCGGACAAGGTGTGAAATGGTAAAAAATGAAAAGCAGAAGCATCATCCAGTAAATTTCAAATTCAACTGCATATTTGTTGGGGCTGATGCTTTAATTGTTTCAAACCATGGGAATGAGGGGAAAAAATGCAAACACTATCTGAAGGCAGAAATAAGTTTCCACAACAATTGAATTTATAAATTGTTTTTATCCTAGACACCACCGAAGCAAAGAAAAGTAAGAGTTATGGAAATGTATTTAACTGCCACAATATTAATTTGAGAGAGAGACAGAGAGAGACAGAGAGAGAGAGAGACTTTATATTTGAGCAGTGTTCACCATGTTTAACCTTGAGCAAATCCCTTGGTATTTCTGCACCACAATTTCTTCACTTGCTAAATAGAAGGTAGGGACAAATAATTTCTAAAGTCTCTTCCACGTAAAGAAAAGTCTGTGGGTCTCTGATGCTTATCTCTGAGCACTCAAAAGGAAATGGTCAGTGCGGTTTGTTTTTCACTACATGTTATATTAATAGTTTCGAGGTAGGATATTGTAATTGTGTTTGGCAGCTTAACATACAGATAAGAGATCTACTGAGGGAAGTTCCAGAAAATGCAGATACTCCTGTCCAGTATTTCATTTCAATAATGATCGTATCTCAGGAGTTAATCCGCTCCTCTGGCTCCCAAGTCATCAAATGATGCTCTTACTGGGAAAGAAAACTTGCAGGTGATCCAAGAGGTACGGGCTCATCTTTCCCTACATAAGGGTGGTGTGAACCAGGGGACACCAAGGCCCTCTGTTGATAGGCACCATGCATATAATTTCCCTTTGCTAGCTACTTCTGGTGACAGTGCAAAGTGACAGTCTGCAAGGGTGAATTACCTGCCGCATAGTGTCAATAGGTATAAATTACAATAGACCCAGGTGACAGCTATTCTAAGAAAGGGCTCTCTGTATGTTAAAAAGCTCAGTGGAGACAATGCAAGGGGAATAAAGGGATAAAACGTAATCTGATCTAGACTGAGTTCTTGTCACAGGCTGAAACCTTGACTCCTGGAGGAGAAACCCAGGGAACTGGGAGAAGAAAAGGCAGTGTGATGTAGTGGGTAAGGCAGAGAGACCTTGTGTTTTGCTTTTTGCTTTTTAAGTAATCTCTATGCCCAACATGGAGCTCGAACTCACGACCCCGAGATCAAGAGTCGTGCGCTCTACCGACTGAGCCAGCCGGGCACCCAGAGACCCTGGTTTTTAATCTCAGCACCACCACTTACCGTGTGACCTTGAACAACTGAAACGGAGACGACAGTAACCACCTTGCAAATCATGATGTGTATAAATGAGATAATAAATGGAAAGTCCTGAGCACAGTACTTGATAGTTGGGAGCTATTTTTATTATGATCTGCCCGGATACATCTATTACACTGCTTTTGTTGCTACCTTTTTCTGTTATAAGAATGAGTGGCTATAGATCTGGGTCGGATAAAGGTAGGCTGCTAAGAGAGGTGAGCATGTGAGTGGTAGGTATTTATACAGTGAGGAAAGGAAAAGGTGGCATAATGTTAATTAGGAAGGGAAGGGTAGCAATCATAGAATGTAAGAGGTGAAACCAGAATCACCACCTTCGCAGCGTAGAGTGGAACATCAAAGGACAGCAGAGTAGGGATCTACAAGGCATCAGAAATGCATGCACTGAAAAAGGAAGATAGATGTTTTGTTGGATTAGCATGAAAGAATAGATTTCTGAACACAGTGAGAAAGCCAAGCCCAGGGAGTAATGCACAAGACAGCTTATATTCACTTAGCAGTCTGGCAAAAAAATTATTTTGTTGGCTGATGACTTATCTGGATAGTTTTACCTCTGGAAAAATGTTATGTGTAACAGAAATAGATGGGAACGATGGCATTAATGATGCATGGAAAATGCAATGTGTTGGCAAGAAAATTGACATTAGTAGAGAACAAATTTCTTGATAAGTCTCGATTAAGCAGTAGTTTTGCTCTTATGAAAAAGGGGTGAGTGGTATTATTGCAGCCAAAGATGCCTTCGCAGCGAGAGAGAGGTCGTGTATGAGGCAGCCAAGAGGCAAGCAAGAACAGAAAGCAAAGAGAGTTTCCAAAGTATCACTCTGTGGTCTCATTCCTTTACCGTTGGCTTCCTTAACACACAGCAACACTACTACACTCTGTGTTCACCTGAAGGTATCACTGAATCCAATAACTGACAGAAATTAACCTTCTGCCCATCAAAACTCATGGAGGCAAGGCTTAAGAGTACCCAGGTGATGGCAGCGCACAACACCAGGGGGCGCCATTTACACTGTGTTTTCTGGGATGAGGGGCCTTAGAACGCGGTGAGCACTGCGCTTTTGCTGATGTTTAGAGGCCCACAAAATATTCCCGTTCAGATTCTTTTCTCCCTCAATAATCTAATTTTAATCACGAAGAATCCTTCGAGTGCCATCCTATTCAATCTTTGAGTGAGCCAATTTTGTCATTGAAAGGGAAACATGCATTTATCTAACAGAAATTACAATATCCTTGGATTATTTTCCACAGCGTGGGACGCTTATGGCGCTATATGCCCAGCCTACCCTAAAGATGTAGTTTCCATAAAATTTATACTAAAATAAGTGGGACAGGAGGCCCACATATATATGGGTAGCAGAACATTAAAGATTCAACACCGCCTTTCTCTGTGCTGAATACCATTTAATGAAAAGTCTCAGAGGAAATATCCACATGTCCTGATTTCACAACTGGGAGCCTGGAAAACACAAGTGGGGACAACTGAGCAGATGGATTGATATAATTAAAGTTATCGGGTTTTATGTTTTTTTAAAGACCCAGTATGCAGGAGAAAATGAGTCATCAGGAGGTTCAGCAATGTAACCATACTGTGTGCCGTGATACTCACGCGTCCCCTTTGTTCTGGGAGATGGCTATCGTTCGTTCGCAGAGCCCTGGCCACTGGCATTGGTAGTGTGGCCACACAGAGGGAACGCAGGAAGGAACAAAGAGCCCCAGGTCCTTATCCCACAACCCAGTTCATCACCCAACCTCCTGGACATGCTTTTGCCTCTGTGTAATCAAGGGAGGGGCAAGGATCATCCTTGGAACAGACCCTTCCTGCCACCCCAGAGAATGAGAACAAATAGTAGTGTGAGAAGTTTTGCAGTAACAGATTTCTAAAAAAAAAAGTGTTAAAATGCTGGGGCGCCTGGGTGGCTCAGTTGATTGGGCGTCTGACTTCAGCTCAGGTCATGATCTCGCAGTCCATGAGTTCGAGCCCTGCATCGGGTTCTGTGCTGACAGCTCGGAGCTAGAGCCTGCTTCGGATTCTGTGTTTCCCTCTCTCTCTGCCCCTCCCCCGCTGGTGTGCGAGTGTGCGTGCTCTCTCTCAAAAATAAGTAAACATCAGAAACTTTTTTTAAATATTAAATTGCTGACAATATTGGCAACTTAATTAGAAGGGGGTAATGATAATTTTGAGGCAGACCAAATGCTAATTGAGATTGGATACAACTTAATGTAAATATATTTTGGGTAAGACAGATAAGACCACCATTTCTTTTGTTCTCATTTTATCTCTATATTCTATTAAATTATTTTGTAAATTACCTGTGGGTATGTCTACCTTTCCCACTCAACTATGAGCTCTGTCTTACTTGTGTTAGAATTTTGGAATGGAGAGAATTGGGCAAGGTGCTGGATACCTGGTACCTCCTGAGCACAGTACGGGGTAGTTAATAAAATGTCTGATCCATAAATGAATGAATGAATGAATAGCACATAATTTGTAAGAAAACATCTCCAACATACAGTAAGGTACAACATGACGTACAGTCAGCTCAAACACTGTTTGACGATAAGCTTGAAAGCATAAAAACCAAAAAATAGTCCCCAAAAGAACAAAAATATTACACGCAGAGTCAAGAAATTTTGTAGATGTTCTTGAGAAAGCACAAAACTTCATTTCATGGGCAAGTCCTTAGATTAATGCCATGGAAATTGATGCCACACCAGAAGATTCCTCCCTTTTAGTACACCTTATTTCAGGCAAATGGCATGAACTGTACCTACTTCTCATTTTAGCATGTCATGGCCACATAAAATGATTATGTGCAAAAGTATTGCCACTGCAATAGTATTTGCTTGATATGTTGAGTTCAGTGAAATCATTGGTAGCAAGAAGTGAAAGGAAACGTACCAACACATTCAGTGTGGGTTTATTGTGTTTAGATCTTACAATTGTAATAACGGAGTACTATTCAGATTCATTCAATAGGTATTTGAATACCTACTATATGCTAGAGGAAGCTGTACATATTCTTATGAAACTGCATCTTTTCTATTAAGGAGTTCTCAGTGTGATGATCTTGGTCACAGTCTCAGAGACACTCTCCTTGGTTTCTAAGCTTGGAAATGCAATGTTTGTCTTCCTAGTTGATGGCCCCTACCATTCATCAAGAGTCAGCATTTTAATCTGATTTGTATTAGGAAACTGGTAAGTGGCACTTGGTCCTTCTAGTCTAGAAACATTTTCTTTCTTTTTTTAATGTTTATTCATTTTTGAGAGAGAGAGGGAGAGAGGGAGTGATGGAGCGTGAGCGAGAGAGGGGCAGAGAGGGAGGGAGACACAGAATCTGAAGTAGGCTCCAGGCTCTGAGCTGTCAGCACAGAGCCGACACGGGGCTCGAACTCACAAACCACGAGATCATGACCTGAGCTGAAGTCTGATGCTTAACCGACTAAGCCACCCAGGTGCCCCTAGAAACCTTTCCTCTCTTCTCTCCATATTTTTTTTTTCTGAAATCTTTGTAACCGATTTTCCTGTATTTTGGGCTTGGAAAGTGGAAAAACTTGTAGGCATTTAGTTAATATCTGAGGAACATGTTAAAAATAGTGTTTATTCACATGGTAATCACAAAATCATACATTTTATCTGCTTTGAAAATTGTTGAATATTTATACACTCCAGAGCTTTATTTGTACCAGTTTATGAGAAATCTTCATAATGAGAAGAATTTAATGATAGCCCTATATTTTGACTTTTATAGAAGAAGCACTGAGAAAATTATACACATCTTTTTATATCTATTGCTAGAAAATAATTTGTAGTTGTTTTTAAAAATTTTTTTTAATGTTTATTTATTTTTGAGAGAGAGAGAGAGAAAGAGAGACACAGAGAGAGGGAGACACAGAGTGTGAAGCAGGCTCCAGGCTCCAAGCTGTCAGCACAGAGACCGACGTGAGCACAGAGGCTCGAACTCATGAAACTGTGAGATCATGACCTGAGCCGAAGTCAGATGCTGAACTGACTGAGCCACCCAGAACCCCCATACTTGTCTTGAAAGGGTTAATAATCATTTATTTGTGGCATAATGGAGTAGACGTGAACCAGGGTTTTGGGAAGCAAAAAACACGGGTTCAAATTCCAGCTTACTTAATAGCTATTGGTATTAATCAGGGCGCACCAACTGCGCCAGGAAATAATCCCAATTTCTTGACGGCTACATGCGGTAAAAGTTTTTTCTATGTCCCATTAAGGTCACATGAGGGGCAGTGGGAGCTCTGCTCCACAAAGTCATTCAGGATCCAGGCCATTCCCTGGGGCCCCTGGAGTCCTCCGTTGGACTCTGTATCTGGCTAGCAGCCGAGGGAAGAGAGAACACGCAAGAGATTGTGTAGGGGAAATTTTTAGGAGCCCATCCTGGAAGCAATCTCACTTCACCCATCCCTAGGCCAGGATCAGTCACAGAGCCCCACTTCAGGGCCACAGAGGATGGAAAATATGGTCCGGGAGGAAAAGGAAATAGGGTTCAGTGGACACAGACTAAATATCTCTGCTGCACCGCTCCACCTTTCACATGGCAAAATGTCATCACATATAAAAAGGGTATAATTTTACGTATTTCACAGAGTTGTGAGGGTTAAAGAAGATGTTTGTAAAGCATAAAATAAATGCCTGGCATATGACATGCTACATATTATTATGGCTGTTTTCCAGGAATTTGACTCCATAGCAGATTGAAATTTCTTATGAGGCTAATCCTATTAAACTATGAAAGACTGAAATAATTTTTCAATCAAACTAACAATATTAAGACTCTTTTCTTATCTCAATTCCTAGCCAGAACACACTTTCACTTTGAGATTATAAATTCCATCAGGTTTCTTTTACCCTTTGTCATTTTTTTTTCCCTCTAACATTTTTTTTAATGTTTATTTATTTTTGACAGAGACAGAGAGAGAGAGAGACAGAGAGAGACAGAGCATGAGTAGGGGAGGGGCAGAGAGACAGGGAGACCCAGAATTCGAAGCAGGCCCCAGGTTCCGAGCTGTCAGCACAGAGCCCGATGTGGGGCCCGAACTCACAGACCGTGAGATCATGACCTGAGCCGAAGTCGGATGCTCAACCGACTGAGCCACTCAGGCGCCCCTCCCTCTAACATTAATTCTCTAATTCAGGGTTTCTCAATCTTAGCACAATTGGTAGTTTGGGCCTGATAATTCTTCCCTGTGGGGTCTTTCCTGGGCTTTATAGGATTTTTTTTTTAGTTTTTTTAATGTTTATTTGTTTGTTTGTTGTTTGAGAGAGAGAGAGAGAACACACTCGTGAGTGGGGGAGAGGCAGAGAGAGGCAGACAGAGATCCCGAAGCAGGCTCCACTCTGACAGCACAGAGCCCAATGAGGGACTGAATTCATGAACGATGAGATCATGATCCGAGCCAAAGTCTGACTCTTAACCTACTGAACCACCCAGGTGCCCCTAGGATGTTTATTAGTAGCATCCCTGGTCTCTACCTTCTGGACGCTGTCCCCACCCTTAGTGGTAACAATTAAAACTGGTTCCAGACATTTCCAAATGTCTCCTGCTGGGGTTGGGGGATTACTCTCAGTAGAGAACCACTACTCTAATCTTTGTTTAAGCATTTTGCTGCACTACCAGCACACTGGCCTCTTTTGGGGGAAGCTAGAATGGTAATTTTCAAATGTCAGCAATAATATTCATCACACACACACCTAAAGAGTCACATTAAGGACATTGACCAGTACTGAAATTCTTCCTTTGCTTATTTAAGAATGGCAAAAGCTATTTGAATCAGTTCTTTTTTATATAATTTTTATTTATTTATTTATTTATTTATTTATTTATTTATTTTCATGTTTATTTATTTTTGAGAGAGAGACACACACACAGAGCGTGAGCAGGGGAGGGGCAGAAAGGGGGAGACACAGAATCCGAAGCAGGCTGCAGGCTCTGAGCTGTCAGCACAGAGCCCGATGCAGGGCTCGAACCCACAAACCATGAGATCATGACCTGAGCTGAAGTCGGACGCTTAACTGACTGAGCCACCCAGGCAACCCCTATTTATTTATTTTTTAATTTATAGCCACGTTAGTTAGCATATAGTGCAACAATGATTTCAGGAGTAGATTCCAGTGATTCATCACTTACATATAACACCCAGTGTTCATCCCAACAAGTGTCTTCCTTAATGCCCTTTACCCACTTAGCTCATCCCCCCTCCCACAATATTTGAATCAGTTCTGAATCTTCGGTTGGACCCCTAATAACTTTCCCCCTTTCTGGATTGACTTGCAAATTCTCCCGTTGCCATCGCAAGAAGAAATGCTACATGAAGAGGCATGAGGTTGCTCCAGTTAATCCATTCAATTCATTGTTTTAATGAGCACCTACTGCTAGCTCAGCATACCGGAATTACATAATCCAACTCTGCCATCTTGAACTTTTTACAGAGTTTATGGGGGCCATTTTAACTCCTCCAAACCAATGGCAGGTAAAGACTCCCAAGTCACTGTAGCATTACAGTGGAAGGATCATGGGAGGTGTAGCCAGAGACCTCAAGTTCAAACAGACCATGCTGCTTCCCAGTTGTGTTGTTGTGGGGAAATTCTTGAATCACATCTGTGCCTCGTTTAACTCCTGCGCACAGTGAGGAGAATAATGCCTATTCCCAGAGTGTATGGGGGAAGGAAGTGAGATGCGTTTTGAGAACACTCAGCATTTGGCACAGGCTCTGTAAACGTGAACCGGATCTGAATCAGAACACCGTCACTCACATCCTCAAAAGGTTTGCGTTGCCCACCCCCCCCCCTCTTCCTCACCATGTCTAGGATCACCTGGGTTGTTTAGGGCAAAGATGGCAAGGTAAATAGGGACACTGCTCTTGTGAAACACCCACCTGTTTCCCTAACACATACACCTGGAAAGTGTGGATATGGATGACATCTTTTGAGTAGATAATATCTGCATCACTGTGGAGACAAAACTTTGATCAGCAGTGGGTCTTTATACGTTTTATGTCTATCAGCTTACACAGTGAGTAAATCGGTAAATCAATGATTATATCAGGTCCTCAATCACTAATATTCTCCTGAAGTCATTCAGGCCACAGGATGAGGATATAAGGTGATGTTTTTTCCTCCCTTCTAAAATGATTCCCAAACCCCAGTTGGCCGATGCCTGGCTTGTGATTTTGTTTTCTTATAAATATTTCTGGAAGCATTATGGGGAAATTATACCTCGAATGTGCAAGTTCATTGGAATCTTTAAGAGGAGGCTTGGACCAGAAGAGGAGGGAGAGGAACCTACCCGCCTGGATAAGTGGCCACTGGTGAGGAGGGGACACAAAATGAGCGACACTTGAAGAGAGCAAAGGAAGATTGAGGGCTCAGAAACAAACCTGGCCTTGTTCACAGTTTTGCCAAGGCCTGGCCCTTCAGACAAGAGTTTGTCTTTACCTCTTACAGATGGTATACTGAGGTAGCGGGGGAAGGGCCTCAAACCAAAGCTGTCCTGATAGTCTGTCTCAAGTTCGTTATACACTCACAGGCCAATGTCAAGAGGGCTACTGTCTTCCCACCAGAGCAACCCATCCACCAGAAGCAGAGTATATTTAAAGCTCTCTTTACCCAACAGAAACTTAGGGCCGAAATGGATCTCCTCACCTTATTCCGCGGCGGGCACTTGTGGCCTGTGATAAGAGAGCTATCTGATTACAAGGGATGTTCTTGTGGTTAGGAAAAGGGGAGGGCCAGGAGACTTCCCCGCACCTGAGCCTGGTCCCCAGGGTCTGTTTACCTCGTTGACACTTTTTGCAGAGCCGGAAGACACTCCCAGGACAGCGATTGCAAACTCACGCATGCGCCTGGTTGCAAGGGTCTCGGGTTTAACAGCTATTAATTAGGGTAATGATTCCCAGGGCTGCAATTACAAACCGAGAGATCCACTTAGCATCTCTTCTTGAATCTCTTGTTTCTGTAATGCTGATGTCCCTAAAAGATTCATTTGCAACCACTTACTGATTACATTTACTCCAGTATATTGTTTCAGATGGACAGGACGGAAAGCCAATACGGAATATTGACCTCAGCGGCATCCTGTGATTACTCGGGCTGCCCCAGCTATCATTAACCACCCCATCTTATTTTCTGAGTTGCCACAAACACTGCTAGTGACAGATCTGTGACCTTTCCCCTAGAAATGCTATGAACCGAATGCCCTGTAGAAATGACAAGAGGGATGGATGTCAAATGGTTGTTTAAATGCTACGTCAGCACCCACAGCTTGGGTCTTGGGTACTGACGTTAGAGGACATTTTGGTGGGGGGCTGTTTGCTTTCCACTTGAAGGAAACAACTAAAAATCAAGCAAAAAGGATGGAAGCTATAGGCCATCCTCTGCCTCCAAAAACAGATATTTTGAGCTACCTCTCAGGAATAAATTTTCAGTTTTTTACAATTTTATTTTACATCAGAAGAGATGTCTCAATTTAAGTCATCAAAAAAAATCCAGATTCAACGTATAATTTGAGCATATGATTGAAAATGCAATTAAATAAACAAGGCAGAATTCTCTTATACTCTGATTATATGTGTATTTAGGTCAAATGTACAAATCCAAATATTGTGGGTCAAAAAATGATTCCTGAAACATAAGAACTGTGTAGAGAGAAAGAAGGCAGAGCTGTGTCTCTGGATGAAGCAAGAGTGTAGGGGTGCCTGGGTGGCTCAGTCGATTAAGTGTCCAAGTTCGACTCAGGTCATGATCTCACAGTTCGTGAGTTTGAGGCCTACGTGGGGCTCTGTGCTGACAGCTCAGAGCCTGGAGCCTGCTTCGGATGGATTCTGTGTCTCCCTCTCTCTCTCTGCCACTCCCCTGCTCACACTCTGTCTCTGTCTCTGTCTCAAAAATAAATAAACTTAAAAAAAATAATTTAAAAATGTAGGAAAGGAGGGAATCCAGCTCCACACCTTCTCTGGTCCCATGCCTACGATAGAGTGACTTCCCAAAGAATCTCCCTATGGCCTCTTCTTACAGAACAGTAGGCTCAATCCAGGCAGGGCATTAAATTCAACCAGGGAGTTTTATTTTATTTTATTTTTTTAAGGTACCCATGTCAGGACTTACCCTGGACCCATTAAATCAGAACTCTGTGATGGACCTAGAAATGAACATTTTCTGCAAGGCTCCTGGCGATTGTGATGGGCAGAACTGCTTGAAAGTCACCACTATAGTTACAAGAATAGAAAGTTACCACTCTGGTTGAAATAAAGATGGCCCAGTTTAATCTGTTGAGATAACTAGCTATTTTCTTATTAGAGAACATAGAAAAAAATGAGGAACTGCACAAATGAAAAATACTTGATGAAAATAATTTAAAATAAAGGAGGACAACTCAAACTGCCAACCCTAAATGTAAGATTTCCCACATTTAATGGATTTATCTAAATATAGTACAAGTAAGTATCAACTTGGCCAAAGACTTTAATCTTTAGAATTTGGAGAAATTCTTCCTACATTCAGCTGTGCTTCCTGGAGGAGGAGATGAAAGGAAAGAAAATAATAAATATGAAATGGATTTTGAAATTCTAAGGCAAATGATTTCGTGGCTTATGCTTCAGCACAGGGTCAAAGTATTTACACGATATCAAATGTTTAAGTTACAGTAATTCAGAAATTATATACTTTGAAAAAGTTATGGCTATCTGTAAAGAGAAAGAATGGCATGTGGACTTAAACCCACGAGGTATTCTCCCTTTTAAAATTTATATCAGCTGGGGCGCCTGGGTGGCTCAGCCGGTTAAGCGTCCGACTTTGGCTCAGGTCATTATCTCATGGTTTGTGGGTTTGAGCCCCGCATCCAGCTCTGTGCTGACAGCTCAGGGCCTGGCACCTGCTTCGGATTCTGTGTCTCCCTCTCTCTCTGCTCCTCCCCTGCCCATGCTCTGTGTCTCAAAAATAAATAAATGTTAAAAAAAAATTAAAAAAGAATTTCTATCAACCAATTAATACTGAAATCTGGTGGACATCTCAAACAGAGACAGAAGAATCTTCTTCACTTGTTTCTTTTTTTACTAGAACATACTTCTCTGACCACAGAAACAACAGTGATTGCTTTTATAAAATTGGAAGAGAAAAGGAGGAAATGGGCAATTTCTGAATGATTCCTTTCTAGGAAGGAATGAATTTACCATTCTGCTAACATGCTCCAGCTTTTGGTGAGATGTTCGTGTTATTTTTGAACCCACCCCCCACCCCCAAACACACACCAGAAAAAGAAAGAAACAGTTTAAGGTAAAAGCTTTACATTCAGTACACTTGCTTCTTTTGTGTACATTTTGGAGGTTCTTTCCTAGACATTACGTAAACAATGCAGAACTAAGAGGAAGAGTTGCAGTGTTGCTTTTAAATGTGCGGTTAGATTGTATTTGCAAGCATTTGATGTTCTTCTTTAATAACCTCAAGTAAAAGGCTGAATGCATTCAACAACAGTAGCTGAAAAAAGTGCAATGAGTCATATTATAAGAAAATGGAGAAAAGGATACAGGACTCTCCACTGAACACGATCCTATATTGTAGGCAATCTGTGATAACACCCTTTTCATTTCAGTTCAGTCCCATAAAATTACCACTAACATTACAACTCATGCAGAACACAGATAAATGTAAAAATGTCACAGAATTCTTCCAGATGGGACTTTTAGTTCCACTAGATCACCATCTACTTTTTTACTTGTCTAATATTTCATTACAACCTTCCATAAGTTAATTTTCTTTCCACTGACCATGTAAATCACAAATCAATTTTCATTTAAAATGCCTGACTACAGATTGCTCCTGAAAGCTCAGAGCATATGCTTCACTGAACTTCTCCAACATCCTTAATGTACATTAGAAAAATGTTGTGTTTTTAAAAGTATTTTTTTTAAAGAATTAATTTTACATTAAAATCTGGCATGAGACCTGGGGCATCATCCTATTTTTCCCCCTAAAATGCAGATGCATTTGTAAGATGTGGGATCACATGTGGTCAAATACTTGTCAGGACAAAATTGACAAATATGGCAATATTTTATACCAGCAGAAAGTACAGCACATTTACTAAAGAACACACACACGTGTGCACACACATGTATTACATATGGGGGCATGTGGCTATAGAGCCTAGTTTTTAAAAAAATTATAGATAGAATTTCAGATAAAGCCTCTGTATCTTTCATATCTGACAATTCTGTGGATGTTTGGGTGTGGAAATTTTGCCTGGATGGGAACATGCTTTGGAATCTGGTTTTCTCTTTAATGGAGAAGAAGGAGTTGAAACTCAGAGCACTGAGATTTTCTCAGAAATATTCAGACCAGGGGTGCCTGGGTGGCTCAGTCGGTTGAACATCCAGCTCTTGGTTTCGACTCAGGTCATGATCTCACGGTTCGAACCCCTCATTGGACTCCATGCTGATGGCGAGGAGCCTGCTTGGGATTCTCTCTCTCCCTTTCTCTGCCCCTTCCCTGCTCTCTCCCCATCTCTC
The DNA here is from genome assembly GCF_023721935.1 of Panthera uncia. Lineage (NCBI taxonomy): Eukaryota > Metazoa > Chordata > Mammalia > Carnivora > Felidae > Panthera > Panthera uncia. The sequence continues at coordinate 71,252,864 of NC_064816.1, forward strand.
TTTCTCTTCAAAAACTAAATAAACTAAAAAAAAAAAAAAAAAAAAGGAAAAGAAAAGAAAAGAAATATTCAGACCAAACAGGGCATCTTATGCTTTTGTTATGAGAATGTAAAATATTCCCATTAAAACAATAATGTGGGAGGGAGTTGGGCAGTTATGGAAAAAAACATCATTATGAAACAGGATTTGTTTCGAGTTTTAGCTTCTTAATTAAATGTTTATTATTTTAATGGTATTCTGAATTGAAGAGATTTTTTACATTTGGTAATATTCCTAATTTCTCTCAAAAGCCTGTGAAATTCAAAGTGCTTTAACATCGGTTTGGTTTTTTTTTTTTTAGATTCATAAATGGTATTTTTATGTGAACACAGTATTGAAATATTTCAGGTGAAAGTGCTTTGAGTTCTCATTTTTAAAATACAGTTGACAGATGACTATTAAGAAGCAAATAATATTCTGGAACAGTCAGGAGGCAAGAAACAACATGGAAGCCTGTCCCTGCAGACTCAATCACATTTACCGAGGGACACCCAGAATTTCTGAAAAGCCGTGATGGCAGGGGTGGGGTCTGTCTTTTTTTCTGTACTATGTGAGTGAACGTGCTATGTGACAGAATCAGGGGAGTGATCAGCCAGTATTATTTTTTCAATAGCAGTGATTGCTTGTTTTGTTTGTTTGTATTTCATAATATTAACCACCCTTATAGCCAACTAATTATATTTTTAGATTGCTAGTTGGGATAAAGTAAGGAATCGTATCTACGGTTCTAAGATGTTGTGTGCTGGGGACTCTTGTTAGTATCTGGCTCTAACAGCCTCACTTTCATCCCTGTGTAGGAGATAGTCAAGCTGAAGATACACCTGAGCATGAACCTGGCCAGGAATGCTGGATAGCTTGCTGATTTCCATAGCTACCTCTCCCATTTTGATTGGATGGGAAGAAATGCAACAGCATTGGTGTTTTGAACTACAAATATTCTCAGAGCAAGGCTTCTGCAGTTGGAAAAGAACTACCTGGGAAACACACAACTTTCTGGCTGGAGTTTGGCCAAGAAAATTAATGCTATTTTATGGCCCACTCATTAATCTCCTGAAAACGTAGGCAATACAGTTTTATGAGCACCCCTGACTTTATGATTTTGAGGGGCTTTTGTATACCTCCTCTTTTCTTTCAGGCAACCTGCCTACCTTATCCTGCATTCTGTTCTCCGCCAGAGTGGAGGGCAGACTGTAGTTTATGAAAATGAAAAACCGAACAAAATAAAATTTGCTGGTAGAGTGTAGCTCTACTGTGGTTCACACTTGACAAACAATAGCATCTATTGCACATGAAGATGTACCAGAAATGTCTAAGAAATATATTAGGCATATAAGATTGGACAGAAATGTTAAAGTGAGGAACAAGCTTACTTCTTAAAATATAACTTGAAGCTTTCAATGATGAAAATTTAGGCCAGAATAAAACAAGAACTAGAGCATAGCACATTTACTAGAAAAATAAACATCACACTCTAAATGATTTGAGAGTGGTTTCTACCAGACTACTGGTAGAGCATTTATGGCATTCAAAACAGAAAATAAAGAAATACCCTGGCATGGAAGAAATTCTCATGATTCAGAAAGGAGCTTTGCTACCCCTCTCAAGGGTAGGGAAGATTTCGAGACTGAAAAAAATGCCACGAAGGAAAAGAGAACTATTGGCTAGTTCCCGAATCCCTTCATAGGGTACTTTCATTGAATTCCAACAGTTAGCATCCACTGAGAGGGCCACGACTTGAAAACACTTATTTTATTATTTTTTTAAAGTTTATTTATTTTTGAGAGACAGAGCATGAGCAGGGAGGGGCAGAGAGAGAGGGAGCGAGGGAGACACAGAATCTGAAGCAGCCTCCAGGCTCTGAGCTGTCAGCACAGAGCCCGACACAGGGCTCAGGCTCACGAACCATGAGATCATGACCTGAGCCAATGTCGGACGCTTAACCGACTTGAGCCACCCAGGTGCCCCGGAAAATCTTCTTCAAGGAAAAATTTCATTTTATCTACAGGGAAATATGTTTTTTGTTCAGTGAAATCTTTCATTGTAATGGAAGTCAATAGGAAAAGAACGTTTGCACGAAGGGAATTTCTTTCATGACAAATATTGCTAGTGTTCACTTGCATACATAAAACATTTATATGCATCTGAAAATGTAAATCCAGCTGCAATTATCGCTGTAATTGTCCCTGTAACATTTATCATCTGCAGGACATGAAGCAGAAATCGGGCAACTTCTAAAGTGTGCATTCTCTCTGTAGGGTGATTTTCTCCTTCGACTATTAGGTTATTTGGAATATACCGAACTGTGAGTAAGCAATATCAGAATTCAGTAGGTCATTAATTATTGTCTCAGAAACGTTCCTTCAACCACAATGGGATGCCTCTTCACACCTGGTAGTATAATTATTGTCAAAACAATACAAGAAACAAAACCCAGAATTTAACAAGTACTGGAGAAGACATAGAAAATTGTAACCCTATGCATATATCCCAAGCATCAAAAGCAGGGACAAACACATTATTTGTTTGCCCACGTTCATGGCAGCATGCACTGTAATCAAAGGTGAAAGAAACCCAAGTATCTCTTGACAGGTGAGTGAATAAACAAATTGAGGCATATACTTACAATGGAATATTATTCAGTCGTAAAAAGGATGGAAATTCTGACACAGGCTACAACATGGATGAATCCTTATGACACTACACTAAGTGAAATAAGCCAGTCACAAAAGGACAAATGCTGTATGATTCCACTTACTGAAATACCCAGAGTACTCAGCTTTCTGGAGCCAGAGAGTGGAAACGTGAGTGCCAAGGGCAGAGGGTGATGGAAAGTTAGTTTACTGGGGGACAGAGTTTCAGTTGCAAAAGATGACAAAGCTCTAGAGATGATGGTGGTGATGATTGCACAATAATGTGAATGTATTTAATGCCACCAAATAATGGCTAAAGTGGTAAATTTTATGTTATGTATATTTTAACCATAATTTTTTAAAAAACAAAAAAAAATGAGGAAGGGGCTTAGAATCTGGCAGTGTTACAAAGATTGCTTCAACTCTATTTGTAATATTTCCTTTTTAAGTTTATTTTTATTTATTTTGAGGGAGAGAAGAGAGCAAGTGGGGGAAAGGCAGAGAGAGAGAGGGAGTCAGAATCTCAAGCAGGCTCTGCGCTGTCAGTGCAGATCCCGATGCGGGTCTTGAACCCACAAACGATGCGATCATGACCTGAGCAGAGATAGAGTTGGATGCTTACTGACTGAGCCACCCAGGTGCCCCTGAAATATTTTTTAAGAAGAGATATGAAGCAAGAAGGGGAAAATGTTAGAGTTTGATAGAACAGAAGGAAGGCACACAGGTGTTCGCTGTACTCCTCTGTTATGGTTTGAATATTTCAAACTTAGAATATTATTTCCACATCCTTAATAGATACAAAACTTTGTTAAGCTAATAAATTAAAATTTATTTTAACTAAAATCAAAATCAAAATTTAAAAATATCCTAAAAATAAAAATTAAAGAGTATTTTCTATGCTTTTTCCTGAAACTGAGAAATGTCTTAACTTATTTGTGATCCCTTCTAGTTATTTATTTTTGAGACCAAGGTTTAGCTGAATAACCTTGGGCATCCGCACAGAATTTGGTTTACTTAATAAGAACCATAGATGTATCTGTCACTCAAGAACATCCCAGAGGGTTACAATATTCGATATATTTGTAATGGGCTTGTTGCTTTCTTTCTAAAACTTTCAGTAATTCCACAAAGAATATTCTGAAAGTTCCAGAAAAAAATTAATTTAAGTCGCTACCAAATTGAATGCTTGAAATGTTTAGGAATTATCTATGTGCCAAGGATGAGCTATCCAGACTTGATCCACCTAGAGAAATTGACAAAAGGGAGTGGCGAAGACTTTTCATGGAAAAATATTAGACTGACCTAACATGGACAACCTTCTTGCTTCCCATATATAGAAATTGTGACCAAAACATGTCAAAACGTTAGATATACAGGCAGAAAGGAACATGCTCAGGCATCAGAAATAAAAAACGGTAAGACCACTAACTGACACCCTGGCACCCTGAGGGTGGACAGGGGTCAGGACTGTCCAGCATGGGGCTGATGTTTGGCCACCAACACTGGGGCAGGATCTGGGCCTTGGATCCATGTGAGAAGAACTGTTTGAACAGAGCCTTGTTCTAAAAATCCAGAACCCAGAATTCATCTCAGTTCATGATTTCCATGCCCGTGTGGGGCTCTGTGCTGACAGCTTGGAGCCTCGAGCCTATTTCAGATTCTGTGTCTCCCTCTCTCTTTGCCCCTCCCCTGCTCACACTCTGTCTCTCTCTCAATAAATAAACGTTAAAAAAATTAAAAACAAAAACAACTATCTCTGCTTAAAGTGAGTTCAAAATAAAAAAATTCCTTATGACATAGGGACATAGTCCACTATGAATAAGAGAGAGACAGCAATTATGAATTAGCTCAAGTAGTTAAGCTAAAAGGCAGTCTGAAGAAGATTATAAAATAAATATTTTCCAGTGATTAAAGAAAGCTAAGAACAAAGAGAAGCCATAAAGGAAAAAACTTAGAACACCTAGAAATGAAAAATGCAGTTTTTAAAATGAAAAAATTAAGGTTAAACATATGATTAAATATAACTACAGAGAGAATTAGAAGACTGGATGTTAGATATAAGGAAATCAAAAATGTAGCACAAAATATAATGTGAGAGAAAGTATGAGAGACTGAGAGACATAGAGGACAGTGGGTGGGTAGTGGGAGTTCCTGGAGGAAAGAATTGAGAGACCGGGGGAGAAGAGATGATGACCAAAATGTCAGGAGTCCCAAGCCCCAAGCAGGATAAATAAGAATAAATCCATACCCAGGTCTTTCACAGTAAAATTGGTGAATCCCAAAGACAAAAAGAAAAATCTTAACATCAGCCATGATTTTAAAAGATATTTTAGGGGCACCTGGGTGCCTTAGTCTGTTAAGCATCTGACTTCGGCTCAGGTCATGATCTCACAGTTCATGAGTTTGAGCCCCGCATCAGGCTCTGTGTTGCCAGCTTAGGGCCTGGAGCCTGCTTCGATTCCATGTCTCCCTCTCTCTCTGCTCCTCCCCTGCTCACACGCTGTCTCTCTTTCTCTCTTAAAAAAAAAGTAAACACTTAAAAACTTAAAAAAAAAGAGATATCTGTGAAGAAATGACCATTAAACTGACAATATAGTTGTGATCAGCAAAAAATAAAGCCTGGAAGATAATTGCTCCATTTGCTGAAAATATTAACTATTAACCGAGAATTGTAAGTCCAGCTACACAATAGAAAATAAGGACAAAAGGAGAATTTTAAATAAAGGAAACTCAGTTTATCACTCAAAGATCTTCATTAAAAGAATCAGAAAGCTCTGAAAGGGAGGAATGGGATATAAGACATAATGATGGGTAAAGAATTTTGCAAATATAATGAAAGCTAAGAGGTTGTACACACAATAGTATGAAGAATAACTAACATTGGGGAATAATAGTATAGAAGACGGCAGGAGAGTATCAAAAAGTTGCAATGTTAGTTAGGAGGAAAGATAAAAATACTGATATGACTCCTTAAAACACATATCCCAAATACAGGGATAACAACTGAAAGAATAAAATTGGATGATTAACTTCTAATCCAGTAGGTGGAAAAAAAAAAAGAAAGAAAGAAAACTCAACAAATCCATTAGAATGCAAGAAAGGAGAAAAAGGGCAGAGAAAGCATGATAAAAAACCCACAATTATTATCTACATATATCGACATGGACAAACCTCGAAAGCAAAACGCAGAAAGTAAAAGGCAAGATACAAAAATATACCTAAAGTGTGCTACTTTATGTCAAATTTTAACACATCAAAATTATAGTATATATTTATAGTACAATACATACTATATATTTCACGCATGTATGTATGTATAATATGTGGTAAATTCATAAACACACGCACTGGAGGGGTAGTGGTTACTTCCAGGAGTGGGGAATACTGTGGAAGCCTGGACAGAAGCAGCAGAAGATTTTTAGCATTAATTATAATGTTTCATTTTCTAAGATAATAGATCTCAAGCAAAGGTGGCAAAATCTTAACATTTCTTAATTCTAGACCAGTTGAGCATATTTTCTCTATGTTTCAAAGTACAAAGTATAACAATTTTTAAAAAAGAAAGAGAACTTTAGATTCTGGTCAATGGAAGTTGGTAGTAAAAACTGTAAATTGTATCCTTTTTTATATAGATAGATAGAATCCCAAATAGTTCCTAAACTACAGCAGAGAACTTATTAAATGTAGTCTCTCTAATTTTTGTCACTAAAGAGGACCCTTTGTGATTTTCTGCTTGAGGGTCCAAAACTTAAATGTATGCTAATTATGTTTATTTTTAATGAGCACAACTTTTAATTAGTGCCAAATGTATATGGGATTTAGGGAGGTCCTCCAGGCTGGGCCAATGCTATCCTATGGAAATATAATGCAAGCCACGAATGTGAACCACATCCATAATTTAAAATTTTCTAGTCTCCATATTTAAAAAAAAATAAAAAGGAATGGGTGAAATTAATTTTGATGGTATATTCTATTTGACCTAATATATCCAAAATATCTTTTCAACATGTTATCAATATAAAACTATTAATGAGATATTTGCAGTTGTGCAGATTTTACATCTAGAGCATATGTCAACCTGGAGTAGTCACAATTCAAGGGCCCAATAGCCACATTGCTGTCATTTTAGATTTTGCAACTCTAAGTAGTAAAAGTACAGTAGTCCCCTTTGATTTTTTAATTAAAAAATTTTGTGTAAGTTTATTATTTCTGAGAGAGAGAGAGAGAGAGAGAGAGAGAGAATCTCAAGCAAACTCCATGCCCAGTGCAGAGCCTCATGTTGGGCTTGATCCCACAACTCCAGGATCATGACCCAAGCTGAAATCAAAAGTAGGGCACTCAAATGACTGAGCCAACCAGGCACCCCAGGAGTCCCTTTTATTTGCGGTTTTGCTTTCCATAGTTTCTCTTACCCACAGTCAACCATGGTCTGGAAGCACATGACCCTCCTGCTGACGTCATCACAAGGTCAATGGTGGCTTAGTACTGCGTCACAGCGCCTACCTCATGCACCTCACTTCATCTCGTCACACAGTATTTTAACATCCCACATCAGCACAAGGAGGATCAGTACAGTACAGTAAGATCCTTTGAAAGAGAGACCACATTCCCACAACTTTTATTATAGTCTGTTTTCATAATTGTCCTATTTTATATTGCTAGTTATCATCGTTGATCCCTTACTGTGCCTAATTTGTAAAGTATACTTTACCATAGGTATGCACATAGAGGAAAAAGCACTCTGTACATAGTGTTCAGTGCCATCTGTGGCTGCAGGCGTCCAGTGAGGGGCTTGGAACATCTTTCCCGCAGATAAGGGAGACTACGGAAGCTCTCATTCACTTTGCACTTACTAAGTGTCGCGTACTCTGCTGGACATGTCCCATACAGTATCCCTTGTAATCCTTAAACGGCTCTATAATATATCTGAGGAAGGCAGGTCACACAACTAGCAAGCTGTAGGGCTGGAATTAACCCAGGCCGGTGAGACTCACCACCGTTTACCTGTTACCTACTTACTGGTTAACCACTACTCTGTTAAGGCACAGTCACTGATGGGCAGAGATTTTCTCCCGATCAACCCTCCCCTGACCATTTAGCTCCTATATTCACCGGGCACCTCAAATCTTATCATTAACCAGACACGAGGGTTTTCAGTTGGGTAAATGCTCCTTATCTGGGCCCGGAAATGGTGCCAAGCACATCTTTGGCCCATCTCCTGTCAAGGTGCAGAAAATGGGATCTAATATTTGCTCTCACTCAGAGTCTCTTCAAAGTGAGGTGAAATGCAAGAGAGCAGCAACTTGCAAAAGAAAAGGGACAGGCTGCTAGCATTCAGCTTGGCACACTGTAGCCATTTTCCCTCCTCTTGTCTATAACTATTGTTCAACTATTTGGCAAACTTCTATTTCTATCCTCTCCATAAAAGTCTCCCTCGTTGGGGAAGTCACACACCTTTCATGGTTTCATAATAAACTGGAGGTGAGTACCAGTACGGAATCAAAGGAAATAAAACTCTAGTTGCTGCTGCTGCGAGGGCTGCCTTTTGAACGTGGCTTATACAATATTTCATCTGTGCTGACACCTTTCACTCTCAATTATTTGGCTGCTGTCAAAACAAATCAATCAAATTATAGCACTGTGTCTTCACGTTACCGTTCTATTGTAAGTTAGCGACATTAGCTTTGAAATATATAGAAGTATAAATTTTATCTCTATTATTTATTTAATGCAACTTTCTCCCCTGTGAGTTATTTTCCAAACACAGCAAACTCAAATTATCTTATGTCAAGTGTTGAATATATATATGTTCTGCTAAGAATTTCTAAAATAATGGCACACAGGGGAACCGAGATGCCTAAGAATGTTTTAATGGACCTGCATTTTGTGCTAATCCTAATCTGGCGACAAATGACAAACATACTGAGTTTCGTTTTGTTTTGTTGTAAATTTTGGCTATACAGTGGGTGAGCATGATTGATTAATACAATTTGGGAGATAACACTAAAGCAAAAAAAAAAAAAAAAAAAAAGGTTAATGTGGAACCAAAAGATGTTCAGTGACTAATTTTGCTAGCAATAAGACATAGTTTTCCAACATAAGTAATTCTCGAAAATTAAAAGTATGGTATCTATACTACGGCTTTTCCCCAGCACAGGTGTCCTCCTCTATCCATACCCCATACCAAGGCCAATGCTGCTTCCTCTGCCCTGCATGGCTACAGTGGGCATGACCCAAAGTGCTTTAAAAAGAAGAATGGAGGGGGGAAAAAAGACTCAAGTACTTTCATTTTGAGATTTTTAAGACTACAACTACATTTTTAAATAATAGATTTAAATCAGTGGAGTTACTTTCCAGCAAGACAGCAAACCCTGTTCAAGCTTTTAGGTACAAGCTCTTAAAATAGCTTCTTTATATATGGAAACTTGGCATGTCTTCAGAAGATAAAGAGCAAATTGACAGATATAATTTTTACGCTCTTTCTTGTTGCACTCTGGCTATATAAGGGGTAAGCAACAACCAGAAGCTCCAGTGTGAATGTGTCGATTATGTCCAAGGAAAGTTAATCCAAACCCAAAGAATTGCAGGCTAAGCCGGTGCAGAACAATCATGCACGTTGGGACTTCTCGGTCTCGGCTGTGCCTGTATCTTCCTCTTCCAATGGCTTGACTCGTGATCCTTCCCTAACCTCTTCTTTCCCGGAAATGTCTTCCCTCCTTGGTTTCAGTCACACGTGTTGATGGTGTCTACATCAGGGTCTCCAGTGCCAATTCCATTCTGAGTTTTAGAACCATGTATTTTCAACTGGCCACTGGTATTTCCATTTAAAATTTCCATAGGAAATGAAGTCACATGTCAAATTAGCTAAACACCTCCCTGCCTTTCCTTTTATCCCTCTACATTTAATCCATCACCAAGTCCTACCAAACGCATCTTGTTAATGTCTCCTCAATGAATCCTCAGCTCTTCATCATGGCCACCCGGACCCTTTCTCTCCCTGATTACTACGAAGGCCTCTTTTCTAACCAGACCGGAGTGCCTACCACAGTGCCACAGTGCCTGGAAAAGAGCAGATGCTTAGCAAGTATTTGTGAAATCCATCAATCAATCTTTGTGCATAGCTCAGGGCAAGAAATGCGGTTGAGCTTTTCTCTGGAGGGGCCAAGAAATGACAGCTGTGACCTCTCGCTGGAAATCTGCCCTTCAAGAATCACACGCGCACAAGAAGACCGGACTTTCTTGGCAACTCTACCTCTTCATTCTCTGAACATTGGCAGAGGGGAACGGAGGGGCCAACTCCCATCTCCTTACTTTCAGTACCTCCCCACTCCCTGCCCGCCTCCTCCACACTTTCCAAAAGATACAGAAGACTTCTTTATTTTGGTCCCAGAGGAAATTTGAACAAATAATCCCAGTCTCTCTCATCCTTGGTAATGGAGTAGGTTTGAGAAACATTCTGAGCACAGTCTTTTCTGGTTTTATGTTCAGTATCATTCCAGCGGCAGCCATCTTGGAAAAGAGCTCTGATGGCTGCCTTGGAATCTAATCCAGTTTGCACATCCTAGTGTAGACGCACTGCTGCATGCCATCAAGAGCCCTGATGGATTTACAGCCTTATTATGTACAAACTGGGGATCACATTACTTCCCTGCCTTTTGCTTTGAAAATAAATGCTTTGGCTTTGCTTTGACATTTATGTGGCAGCTGGAAACCATTATCCTTTGACAATGCTTTATTCCATTGACAGTATCTCTTAAATACACAGTATACTAGTCATACTCCTCATTCATGTGCTTCCAGTTTAATCCATACCCTAGTGCCTCAGTGACGCCTGCTTCAAGGATAATGTACTGCAGAACGGGCTTTCCAGGTATTTTAAATAAAAAGTCTGAAGCCTCGGAGATACGGAGGTTTGAAAAACTGCTGGAGTAAGACACATGCAACAACTTTCATAACTTCTTTATGGTGGATTTGGTATTATTGTATGGTGTGTCAGGTGGGGCTCTTCTGAATAACACTGCAAATATGAATTTATGCACTAGATATTTTTAATATTGGACTTTGTGACAGCAAGCCACCTATCAGAGGCTGAGAAATCATTGCATACGAAAAGCCTGAGTCCATTCTTCTTGTTTCTGTGGCAGGTGCTGCATTGCCCTTTCTGTGAGTGGTATGAGACCTCCGCTCTCATGTTCATGATGCCCTTGGGGACGACACTTTCTGGGTATGGACATCACTAGAATAGCACAAAAGTAAATTATTAGGAAAAGCAGCGCCCATGGCCACCTACTGTTTCCTTCGTCAAGAATGATAGAACGCTCAGAAACACGTGCCTACCCTTCATCCACTCCCTGACTATAAATTATCCCTTGATCAATAAAATCAAGCACATTTAAAGGCAATTTTACTCGTATTAAAGATTGCTCATACATCATAAATGCATAGAGTTGTTTTGTGGTTGTAGTGTTAATTTGAGAATTAATCCACTTTGAGTTGAGGGATGCTTTTTTAAAAAGGTGGTTAGAAGGGCAAGACAGCAGACCCATAGACCCAACCTTGTCAATGCTAATAATGATGCTTTGGATATGACTTTTAACTTTAATGAATACAAAGTATTCTGATTTTGGAATAATACTTATTAATGAAGAAATTTAAAGAAGGAAAACATCATCCATAATTTCTTGCTGTCTAGAATCTACCAGTAACACTTTGTTGTATACAGTAGTTTTCTTTTCCTCTCTCTGTGGGGTGTGTGGATGTGTGTTTGGATTTCTTTCACACAACTGGAGTCAAATTGTGTGCATGTAAAAATCTGTGTTATTTTAGTGTTCACTTGTGCATCTGAGAAATAGAGCCATTAACACTTTCTTTAATGGGAAAACTTGAGTCTTTTGTCTCCATGAAGCTTTCCCTAGCTTTCATTTTATTAGCAGATTTGTACTCACATATTCTTTTTTAAAGTTTATTTTTGAGAGAGAGAGAAAAGGAGTAGAGTGGGGGAGGGGCAGAGACTCAGGGGGACAGAGGACCTGAAGTAAGCTCTGTGCTGACAGCAGAGAGCCTGATGTGGGGCTCGAACTCACAAACGGTGAGTTTGTGACCTAAGCCGAAGTCAACTGGACACTTAAGCAACTGAGCCACCCAGGAGCCCCATACATATTCTTTTTTATGTTTTAACATTAAGTTGGTGTTTTAATTTTTTTTAATGCTTATTTATTATTGAGAGACAGAGCATGAGCATGGGAGGGGCAGAGAGAGGGGGAGACACAGAATCTGAAGCAGGCCCTAGTCTCTGAACTGGTAGCACAGAGCCCAATGCGGGGCTTAAACTCATAGACTGCAAGATCATGACCTAAGCCACAGTCAGAGGCTTAAATGATTGAGCCACCCAGGTGCCCCTAAGTTGGTGTTTTATTGGTATTTTATAAGCACCATACCATCTACTTCCCTTTTTTAAAAAACAGGTATATTTTACATACAGTAAGATTCACCCTTTCTAGCATGCAGTTTAACAAACACATGGAGTCCTGTAACCTCCATCATGATCGAGACAGAGAACTGTCTCATCAGCCTCCCAAATTCCCTTGCACTGCTTTATAGTCAACTCCTTCCCCCACTGCCTACCCCTGGTCACCACTGATCTCTTTCCGTCCCCATCATTTTGCCTTTTCCTGAATGTTACATAAAAGGAGTCATATTTGGGGCACCTGGGTGGCTCAGTTGGTTAAGCATCTGACTTCACCTCAGGTCATGATATCACGGTCTGTGAGTTTGAGCCCCACATCGGGCTTTTTGCTGACAGCTCAGAGCTTGGAGCCTGTTTCCAGATTCTGTGTCTCCCTCTCTCTCTCTGCCCCTCCCCTGCTCGTGCACTCTCTCTCTGTCTCAAAAATAAATAAACATTAAAAAAAATTTTTTAAAAAGGAGTCGTATTTTTACATGTGTACATGTGCTATTTTTTAAAGTCCCCAATTGTTCCATAAATTTGTAATCTATTTTTATATTTATTGTTTGAATTCTACTACTTTATGAAATTATTACTGAGTTGTATTCAAAGGAACCCACGGATAGCCCATTTTACCTAATGGTCTCACCTAATGGGTTCACCTAATGGAATGGTAAACTCTTGGTGTTGGAAGGAATCTTAAAGTTGACCTAAATCAAATACTCATGCAGGGTATCTTCAGTGCAGTGGGGGTTGAACAGTGTAGCACCTTGTAATATAGCTTCCAATCATGTGCTCGAGAAACACCCTCCGCTTTAGGGGTATCCTCATTCCCATCGGCAGCAGGCTTGATCAAGACATGAATGGAAGTGATATAAGACACTTCTGAGCCAAAGATTTGGAAGTCATTGTGTTTCTGCTGTTCTTTCTTCCCTGTGTGATGAGAAAGGCCTATTCCAGGAAGAGGGTTGCTTCTTCAGCCTGGACCCTAGAAAGAGGATGTTCAGCAATGCCACCGCTGACATGCAGCCAACATGTATTATGAAATAAACACAGAAATAAACCTCTGTGGTACCTCACTGGGACCGTGTGCTTGTTAGTTACTGTGGTACAACCTAGTGAACCCAAAAGATGCCCAATGTCCTGTCCACCAGTCGGTTCCACAGTTCTTCATTGGGAATCTGTGTGATGAACTTTTCTCAGCATCTGGAACTTTAATCTGGGATACTCTTCCCCCAGATATTATATAGCTTTGTCCCTCGTGTCCTTTGGGTCTCTGTCCAGTGGAAAGACTGATGCTGATGACCCTGTGTAAAATACATCATGTCCCCATGCCTGCCACCCTTCATTGCTTCATTCTCCTTTACATCCTGCACGAGCACAGTGCCTTCAGAGTCTCTCTTTGTTTTGTTTCCTGTTATACCCTAAGCTGAGATCATGACCTAATATGCTATGAAAGCTCAGTAGGTATACATTGAGTAAATAAATAAAATTAGTGAAAAGCAAAAAAGAAAAAAAAAAGGACCTTGTTTCTTGTTAAGCTGATATGACTCTGTTTACTGTCAGATAATTGAAAGTATGGAATGTGGGGGTGCCTTGGCAGCTCAGTTGGTTAAGCTTCCAACTCTTGGTTTTGGTTCAAGTCATGGTCTCTCAGTCATGGGATTGAGCCCTGCATCGGGCTCTGTTCTCAGAGTGCAGCTTGCTTGAGATTCTCTCTCTCTCTACCGCTCCCCTGCTTTCACTCTCTCTCTTTCAATAAATAAATAAACAAATAGATAAATAAGTGTATGAATGTGATGTGCCTCCCCTTTGACTTGTCCCATAGGTCCGAATCTTCATCCAGGTTTATTCTTTTTTTAAAAAACAGCATTTGGCCTTTCAGGTTTCTTGTATCATAAGCTGCTTTGAGTCCTTGGCATTACATAAGCATTACTAAGGAAATGCAAACATATACCCATGAAAATATCATAGCATAATTGCATCGCCTTTAGGTTTGCTCATCTCTTAACACATTGGGCCCTATGAGGCTGCTCAGCATGTACAGGAAAGGCATACAAATTTCTCCAGTATTACCCCTTCCTGCTCCTCCAGTCTGATTTCTTGCCATTTCAGACTCCTAACCTTCACTTGAACAATAATGAAAACTGTTCAGAGGACCCTCATGCCTTATTCTCTACACTGAATGTTCTCTTTACTTCTCTTCACTTGACTGACTCCTGGTTTAAAATCCATCCATCCATCAATCCATTCTCTATCCATCTATTTTTGATCACTTATTATGAGCCAGGCACTGTTCCAGTTCTTGGGCCACATCACTGAACCAAACAAAGATGCTTCTTATAGGACATACGTTCTAAGGGCAGGACTAGATAAACACTACATATTATTAACACACTATATGTAATTATCATCCCCTAGAGCATCAGGGCTAAGCATCAGGATGCTGCCTCCACTGCCCTAGGTGGCTGCAGTAAAAGGAAGGGAGGAAGGAAGGAAGGAAGGAAGGAAGGAAGGAAGGAAGGAAGGAAGGAAAGGGAAGAGAAAAGAAGAGAAGACAAGACAAGATAAGAAAGACTCAACAATTTCTGAGATTTTAAATCTATGTAGAAGGTAGTAAGCGCTATGGACAGGTAAATGAAGGAAATCAGGTCAGAGGGAACAGGGGTATTGGGGACAGTGAGGGAGGAAGTAGGCTGATGCTTTCTGGGGAAACAGTCCTTCAGTCAGAGGAAGTGACCTGTGCAAAGGCCCTTGGGTAGGTGCATGTTTAGAGAACACCAAGGAGGTCAGAGTGCCCATACCCTGAGGCCGATTGAATTGAAACAGAGAACTGAGGGAGGGAAAAAGCAAAAATAAATTACACAGAAGATGTATGCCTTGGAAAAAACTTTGGCATCTGGAACTGACTGAAAGCAAAAAGATCAGAAGCATTCTCAGTTTCTGACAGAACCAGATTCCCAAGGAAGCTACAAATCTTTAACTATTGGAAACTTCAAGCAACCCCTTCGGCCCCCAAGCTTCCATAAGCCATACAGGGACTGAGGCATATTTCTCAATTTTCTCTTCAGATGTAGCTAAGAAAGATGATGGGCAGGGAAGAATCTCCCAGGGATATAGCAAAGGGCCAAGGAGAACAGTGGTCATGGATGCTTCCCAAGGGGTGTCCAACGGAGACAACTCTCTCTACCCCCAGGGCAGGGGAACTTCACCATGTCTGCCTGCTAGGATGTGGGGCTGGCTATGGAGAAACAGATTGTGGCATCTTCTTACAATGTAATATTGCTTAGGAAAGAAATAAAGGAACCACTGACATACACAACAACACGGAAGAATCTCAAAAACATGATGCCGAGTGAAAAAAGCCAGACACGAAAGCATACATACCGTAGGAATCGATGTATATGAAGTTCTAGAACAAACAAAATGAATCGAAAGTGATAGAAAGCAGATCAGAGTTGCCTGGTTTGAGGTAGGGGATTGGCTACAAAGGGACACAAGGGAACCTTTGGGGGAAAACGAAATGTTTTCTGTATCAACTGTGGTGGATGGAGGTTGCATGGAGGCATAGAATTATCAAGACACATTGAGCTGTGTGCCACCTAAGATCCATGCATTTTATTGTACGTAAATGATACCTTGGTTAAAACAACAAGGACAAACAAAACAAACAGAAAGGAAATGTAATGCAATCTGCAGCCAAAATCCCCCAAACTGAAAGTATTCCCCATACTTTTCCCTGACTTGACTTTGGAGAGTGAGAGAAAATGAGGGCTGTTTTCCAGCCAGCACGAAGGGCAGGAAAACCCACCCTTGGCCTTGAGTTTTCAACTTGCCTTGAACCTAATTGCTTTTCCATGTTCAGGTTAAGCAGCACTCTCTAATGTATTTTTGGTCATTAATTTAAATGTTATGCTTGACTGAACTGGAATGTTCACACTTTGATATAAATCTCCTACGTAGCACATTTATATTCTCCATTTATGTTGTCCACGGTGATTAGTGGGTTGTCTCAGTCTGTGCAATGAGAAAAATCACTAACTTGAATCATCTGCCCTAGATGTGGACCCACCCCTGCTGTCCCATTAACCCCTCTGTGGCTTGTTGTCACTTGTTCCAACAAATACGAGGTTGTATTCGTCGACATTTCCTGCCTGAATCTTACAAAGGAAAAAACACAACACATTTGCATGAGTTCCACATGGGGACTTTGTTTTGCCCCATCAAGTGATAATCCAGTTCCCACACTAGGACAAATGCACATTATATTTTTAGCACAGGTGTGTTTCAAAATAATAAGTAAATGGAAAACACTGACTTTGAAAGTTTATCACGTATGTGACAGAGCAGCCTTAGTCATTTTCTTTCTTTGAGCTTTCCGGTCATTGTTAGTCTCGTGTCACAGGTGTGGGTTTGCTGACAGTCACCTGAGAGCAAATCTCTGTGGGCAGCAGATAGACAAAGGACACGGGAATGGAAAGATCCAGAGTGGTGATGGTGGGAGGTGCTTGGAAGGGGGCAGGGGCTCTCAAAGGTTAAGAGAGGAGAGAATCTGTATCTACTTCATGTAGGGACATGGAGTGTTGAGGAGTAGGTCATTTCTAGGTCTTATCTGAGTTTAGAGCACTTGTGCCCTTGAATCCCAGCCAGAACTTCCACGGACCTCCCCTAAAATATTCAGAATCTAGACCCCACCCTTGGCATTTCTGAGTTCAGGGTATGTCTCAATCTCTTCCCATGCACACGGAGGGCCTATTAGTCTGTGTAGGAGTCCCAGTGGGCAGGCCACTCCCAGTGGCCTGCCTCCCCCAGTTCCCCTTCTACTTCTGAGGGAGGCCCTCATCATCTCCCATCTAATGTTTCCTTTTCTTTTTCTTTATTTCTTCTGTCTAATATTTCTTAAGCATATTGCCCATGTTCCACACCATGTCATCCCAGCTCCCCCCTTCCATTCACATTAGAGCTGACTGGACAGGAATGCACACTTCCACATGGGGCAGTCAATCTCTAGTCTGGCCAGTGACCTACAAGGTAGTCTAGAATGCCACGTCTCAGCCCATTAGGAATTTGAATTTTGGAGAGTCTGAATTTTGACAGACGTGGAGATGGGCATCAAGATAGAGACGATGGAGACTGAAATAGCAACGGAGTGTTCCTGGGAGGTACATGAGTTGGGAAGATGCGTGTCCTCCAAGGAGACAGAATGGAATATGAGTGAGCCAAAATTATGGGCTAGCCAAAAGTCAACCAACACAATAGAGAAGAGTCACAGGGAGGAGCAGGAGAAGAGAGGAGACAGGTTACTAGTCACCCTAGAAGTGGGGACACATGCCTGTCTTCTCCAAGGGGAGAATGACACAGCCTGCAGCTTAGTGATTCACTGTTTTCTCTGATCTCCAAACCTCACTTCCAGGGTGCCACAGTCTGGGCTGCCAGCTGTTTCTGGGATTCTGCAAGATTTCTAACACCTTACTCCCGGCTGTTTCCTTACAAAAAGACCCCCTCATTGGTGCATCTCTTTCCTGCATGGAAGGATCTGAGGAGAAAGGGAAAACAATCCCAGGCCATGCAAATGAGTTTTCTGCAGGGCAATATGATCTCTTTTTCATCAATGCAAAGCTTTTGCTGGATAAAATCTCAGAGCAAGGACTTTAACAATGCTTCAACTGTGCAAGAGAACCCCTCTCTGTCTGGGGGATGCGAATGTCCTAACGGAAGCAATAAGTTAATTCCCAAACAAGTTATTCGTTTCACTCTTTACCCTCAATAGAAGCCTCGGGTGGTCCGAGCAGGAAAATTAACAAGGGCGCTTATCACAGTCACATGGCTCCCCATCACCGGAGGATGATCGGAATCTGGAGAGGTTGCTGGAGATAATAGGGGATTTGCCAGATGAATTTTGGAAAAGCTCCTTAGACCAGGCTTTCTTAAACTGTAGTGTATCTAAGAATCTCCTGGGAATTTTTTTAAGAATGCAGATTCTGTTCAATGTGTCTGGGGTGGGGCCCGAGAGTCTGCTTTTTCTAACAAGCTCCAACAAGAGCTGATGCCATTAGTCTGGGAATGACGCTCAGAGGAGCAGACAGTGATAGGACCCCTGCTGCCTGTGTGAAGAAAAGCCACTCATCGTAACAACATGTCATTAGTGCTCATTAAAATACATGCATGAGTCATGGCCTCTGAGGGTCTGAGAGCAATTCCATGTCACTTGATAGGGAACGTAAATGAAGCAGCTCTTAATCCCTTTAGTACAGAAGAAGATACTTGAAAACTTATCCCCAAATTCCAAAAACCATTAAGAAACTATGTCAGTATTTTTCTTTCTTAGCAAATTTGTAGTTTCGGGGCTAGAAGAACAGACAGGCTGAAGGACTAGGCAGGAAGGCTGGAGGATACTCAGAGATAATTGCAGCTGGCAGATTTACTTCATGAATAACCCTTAACGTTTCACAATGAGGAAGAGGGGAACCATCCAGAACTCAGTGCATCACATGGAAACAGGTTCCACTTCAGACGAGGAGTTTAACACTTCAATCCCTCTCCCTCATACTGACTAATCACACTTGTTTTATAAAACCACGCAAGCAGGTGGGTATCTATTTGAGTTGTGCAGACTTACTAGTTGTTTCAAAAGACTCAATATTTTTTAATGTTTGTTTTTGAGAGAGAGAGAGAGAGAGTGGGGGGTTGGGCAGAGAGAGAGGGAGACAGACTCTGAATCAAAAGACTTAAAAGCCTTGGAAGTGACTGTGTCCATTGTGTAGGGTGGACCATGGGGAGGGGCGGAGCATACATGGGTTGACTATACACATGAGTGTAAGGACTCCTTCTCAGGTAGTGTAGACCATGTACAAGATTACTACCCCCGAAAGGGGGTGGGACTGGATTATGCCTGGGATTGGCTCAGTCTCAAAGTCAACCAGGAGCCCTGCAGATGCCTTTCCAGCCTGCCAACCATCCACCCACCATCCTTAGAATCCCACCGCCTTCTGTGATATAACCTGGAAAACTACACAAGCCATGGACATTGCCTACGGATTGTCGAGGGCTGCAGTAGGTACCCTAAAGGTGGTGAGATCATCCTTGGATCGGATGCTGGCTGAATGCCAGGATGCCACTGGCATTATACTTCAGGAGGTGGACACTCATCTTGGGCACCATGGAGATTTGAGACATTTACCCAATTATCCTCCTTATTGCCCCAGGACTTCTGGCAGGGTGACCAACTCTTTTTTGTTTGCCTGGAACTTTCCTTGTCTCAGCAGAAGAAGTCACATATCCCCAGGAAATCCCCAGTCACCCGGTGAGGTCTGGGTGGTGAAGAAATCATGTGAGAAGATACAAAAGGAAGAGAAAAGCCCAAGGAAACTGCAGGGGAGTTTTTCTGGATCCTAACAGTGGCTTAGGAATTGGGATTTATTTGCAAAGTTATTAAAGGGAAAAGTATTAGAGGACAGGCTTGCGTGTTAAGACTGATTAGGAAGGTTTTCCTATAACGGCCTGAGCTGCTACTGGAAGGTGTTTTATTTTAATGACCTCACCACTTGCTTTCCAACATCACTGAAATGACAAAGGGAGACATGTTCCCTTGTGTTTGTTTAGTAGATGAGAGCTTGACCATCAACTCCAATCCACTTTTGAAGGTGAGGCCGATAAGAAAATCATGTAAGAAGCACCAAGAGATAAAAAGAGTTAGCACTCTCATTGAACCTACTTAATCAGGCCACAAACCTTAGAATTCATTTTCTGAAACCAAAGGTGTAAAAAGAACCAAATTCCACACTAATCCTAAATTTGATATTTAAAGAAAAGAGAGCCAGAGAAAATCTTGATGGAAGTCCACATTGGACCAGTCACTAACTTCAAGCTCTTAAAACAACCAGGCACTAAAATTCTAAGAATACCAAGCCATAATAAAGATATCATAAGCCTGATTGTTTGGACTCTGACTTTGGCGTCTGTTTTAACCAAGCAAGATTAATTCATGACCTAGGAGCTCCACGAGCTTATGTTTATTTATAATATTCAATATTCCCATAAGCACAAATGTTCCAAATGGAAGGTTGCATTTTGATAATGCCCATTTCTTCATTAAGATTTCATCATGCACCTACATTAGAAAGCCTCTCCCTACACTTTGTTACTTCTGCTTTTTACCTTGTTTATTCCTGCCTTATTTGCTTAATCTTGAGATCCTGGCTCCCAGGCACTCTCAAATTTGAAAGAAGTAAAGTTTGTGCATTAGCGTGTCCTGGGCATGCATGATTTATGAATGGCAGGTTTCCTGGCACAATTTAATGGTATAAGACAGACTTTGTTTTAAACATTAAAGTGAAAGTCACGAAGTGGCAACGCTAGGTGGGATATTAGAACATACAGTGTATAAGAAAGTTTGGGTCAAAAGTTAACCAGTTCTTACGTGGTCAATTTCTTATCTATGGGCTGATGCTCTGGCCATAAGGAGCCCTGACATTTGACCAACTACCAAAAGTACTTTAAATTGTTATTCTGATAACTTACACAATTGAACTCTCACTCTGTAAAAAGACCCCACATTTTTTAATTGCTAAGATTCATATCAATGGAGAAAACAAACACCTTTCAGCAGTCCAAAACCAATTTGTCTTCTTTTTGTTAGGCATCCTAATAATATATCCAGGCCATTTTTCACCATATAATTCTTCCTCTAACAGAATCTTTTGTAAATCAGTCTATCAACCAGTGTTACCAAATCTTTTAAAGAAAAGTGAAAACTTTTGTAGTACCAAGAGAACTATCCTTCCAGAGTAAAATGAGTTCAGCCATTGTTATACGCCCATGTAATATAAAGCCTCGATATACAAGTCTATCTTTCTCATCATAAAGTATGATCTCAAGTAAAACAACTTCTGTTTAATAATCATAACTAAAAGTACTTAGTAAGATAATACTTAAATTAAGACTTCCAAATGGTACCTTGTATTTGAGATGTTCCAACCGCTTGCCACAGAAACAAATAATGCCTAACTGTTCTTTGCAGATGGCTATATTGAAGAACTCATGAGATCGTAACTCAGGTCCTCCAATAACAACACAATAATTTTACATCTAAATCTTTGATGTGTTGTGCAATGATTGCTCACAAGTGACTCCAGAAGACCTGAAAGGTTTCAAATCACTGTTAGGAAACAAGGACTGATAAAGCCCATGGTTTGACCAAGCTTGGGATTCACAGACCACTTGAAACTTTGCTGCCTACACAAGCCTTCCATCTCTTCGATAGTAGAAGTAACTCTGAACCAAATTCGCCACTGGGCACTTGAGCACCTCAGAGAACACTGGCCAGTGGATTAAGCCCAACATGGCACATGGAGACAATGGGTTACCTTGTAGATTTTGCAATGGCAGAGTCATAATGCCTCCGGCCGCAGCTGCTGCTACCAGCCCTTGGATGTTGGTGAGATTCGCAGTAGGCAGTGTGAGGACCAGTCCTTGTTGTCCTCCTAGCTGTCCGGCCATGTTGAAGGGGATGAGGATAGGCTGGTTGAGGGCTGGCGTGCCTCCCGGCATCACGCCAGCGACAGCAGAGGCTAACTGTTGTGCTGTCAGAAGTGGCTGCAAGGAAACAGATAATCCTAGCTCACTTTCCAGTGGAACCAAGCAGGACATGGCCTTTTAGAGCATTTTCCTTTACTTAAGCAGGGTCAGAAATCTCCTGAAAAAGTAGCAAACAAGCATGCTCTATTCCAAAATGAACTAGTAGAAAAAAAATTGAAATCACATTTCATTTATTTCTTTGGAAAATTTCATTTGGTCTGGATTTCTTTTCAGGACGTCAAATACCTTTTAAAGTAATACCTTACACTTATGTATTATACTTCCAATGAATTTTCATTTGATCTTACCCTTATATATTTGAAATTCTCTGCCTATTTGTTCTGTGTTGTTCCAGAAAGAACTCATTGGCATCAGGGGATTTTTTTTTTTTTGGCTCAAAAGTAGCAATAAAATACTATTTTTTATTTATTAACTTATCAAAAATAATGTAAAAGAGTTACAGCATGCTGGTAAGTCTGTAGTGACACCATTGTGTGGATTTAGGACATGTACTCAATCATAAGTCTTTTGGAAAGTAATTTGGAAATCTATACCAAGAATTGCAAAAATATTCAACCCCTTTTGACTCAGAACATACTCCAGGGATACAGCCTGAAGATATTATTCAAAAAGACAAAGGAGAGGCTCCTGGGTGGCTCAATTGGTTAACCATCCAAATCTCGGTTTTGGTTCAGGCCATGATCTCATGGTTCGTGAGTTCAAGCACCACATCGGGCTCTGCGCTGAGAGGGCAGAGTGTGCTTTGGATTTTCTCATTCCCTCTCTCTCTGCCTCTCCTGCTCTCTCTCTCTCTCTCTCTCTCTCTCTCAGAATACATGAACTTAAAAAATTGTTTAAAAAATTGCAAAAAGACAAAAGATAAATGAAAATATGCATTACATTTTAAAATATATAAATGCTGAAGCATACTTTGTTATAGTACTAAGCCTGACAAGATATAACCTAATCGTTAAAGTGGGTCATTATGGCACCTCTTTAGAAAAATGGAAAATGTTTATAAAATGAGAATACATTAAAAAACTGGATGATCATTAAGCAATGATAATGCAATCATTAAAATGGTGAAGTCGTGTGTGGATGATTAAGATATCTGAAAAAAAAAACTACAGAAAAGCAAAAATATTTGATGTGGCTAATTTAGAAAATCTTTTATAGATGTCTCCTGTTAGTACTCTAACATTCCTTGCTCAGTTCATACAACATTCCAAACATATGTTTGTATCCACTATTTATCCAATAGTCATTGTTTGATATGGAAAGGCAGACTCATCAGTGTGCGCTTTGGGCCCCAGACATGTTTGAGCCCGAGTGTGGGCTTTCCACCAGGATGACCTAGGAGAGATTCTTGTCCTGGTCAGGCCAGATGACTAGAAGTGTATTTGATCTTATAGTTCTTTATCTGGCACTTTCGTTGCACCCTTTTGGGGAACCATGTGACACATAATCCCATGTCTATTTTTCTTCTAGCGGAACCAATACAAAACTCTTACTGCGGGGTTTCAACTTCTGTGTGTTTAATACAGAATGATTCCATAAAGTAAGAAGTAATTAAATACAGGCATAGCACAAAGCCTAATAAATTATAGCCAGGCACTATTCTAATATTGCTGTGCGTGTGTTAGTGCAGTTGTCCTGCCAATGAGATCCAGAGAGATTAGTAACTTGCCCCAAGTCCCATATCTGGTGATCGTGGGGGGTTCGTGTGAAGGCAGACTGCTTCAGAGCCCATGGCTCGCCCCTTTCTCACCATCCCCTCTCAATACACGGAACTGTTTTAGAGAGGAATGAAGGGAGGAGGGCTGAACCCACCCTCTGGCCACTGCCTACAGCTACCCTGCGTAGCTTCTTCCAGGGAGGCTTCTGGACAAGCCCTGGGACATCAAGTAGCCTAGTTTTAGACAACTGGTCCAGACTCCACAGGCCTAGCTCCTGATGTATTTGTTAGACTCTACTAAATTTACAAAGTAACTGTCTCTCTTTAAAAAATAAATAAATAAAATTGGGAGCCCCTGGGTGGCTTAGTCGGTTGAGCGTCCGACTTCGGCTCAGGTCATGATCTCATAGTTTGTGAGTTTGAGCCCCGCATCAGGCTCTGTGCTGACAGCTCGGAGCCTGGAACCTGCTTCGGATTCTGTGTCTGCCCCTCCCATGCTCATGCTCTGTCTCTCTCTGTCTCTCAATAATAAGTAAAAATGTTTAAAAAAAATTTTTTTTAATTACTCTAAAGACAAAATAAACATATTTTTTAGGAATAAGTACAAAATTATAAACTGGTGCTCAGATCGCTGATGTGACACCACTGTCAACAGTAACATCATAATAAGAAGGAAGGAAAATGACTGGTTCTTAGACTGTACAGGACACAGAGTTGGGGGTTTGAGCACGTAGTATTTTTTTTTTTAAATTGAATCTTCGGGGTTAAAGCAGGGCATGCTTTCTCCCTTTGTCACAATGCCCACCCACGCTTCTCACTGTCTGGGTCTGTCATTCACTTATCTGACCCGGAGGCATGAGTTTGTCAGTCCTGGTATGTTCACACACACACGCACACGCACATACACACGCACACAGTGTCACAAGCATGAAATCAGAAAAGGTATGGCTGGAAGAAGCCGTCTTCCAAGATTCCCAGTAGAATCCTCTATGAGCTTCCATAGACGAAGAGACACCTCCCCAGGCTTTCTGTCCTTGAGCACCGAGGCATCGTGGTGCTCAGACATTAGGACCCGAGACAGACATTAGGACTTGGTGGCAGCTGGAAAAAGAAAGCCAAGACCACCACCCAAGCCCTTAAACTTGGGTTTTCAAGTCTTCAATTGGTGAGCCCTCAAAGTGCTGAAAGTGATTAATTTTCAGGAACAACCATGACAGCAAAAGAGAGAGAAAGGCTCACATATGAGCTTCTTTTCCCATAAAAGCAGGTGAACTCTGAAAGCTTTCACACTAAATGACAGAGATAAAAAAAAAAACAAAAAAAAAAAACACCAAAAAACAATAATAGCAAAGAGCCCAGCTTTTATAATTGTGTTCTACATCTCCATATAACCACACCAGGCTGCAAGAAACAAATATTGGACTTTAAAAAATAATGAATGTATTTCTTTATTAATGCAAGAGCTGTATGTGATGTACAGTATTGTCAAACCCAATAAGCTGAACTTGCATTAAAATTGCATTAACTTTTTTATATTAAATCACATCTTGTATTTCAAAAATGGCTATCGTAAGGTTGAAATAACTTAATTTTCTTCACACTCCAGTCATTAAAGTTTTACTTTCTAGAAGGCTGCATAGTAACCAACACTGTTGAAGTGGATTTCAAGGGAAAAAAAATATTCCAAATGATTAAAACCAATATTTCCTTTAAAAAGAGAGTTCTGTGAACACTTTTTTTCTTGATGGTATTTAATAAATAATGTAGCCACACAGTTTCCCATACGAAAATTTATCGCCATGTGTGCTCTGTTGGAGTTGATTGGATTTAACTCATTATTATTTATTTGGTTATTTATATGGTTGAACCACCCTAAACGCAGCCCTAATGGAAAGTAGTTGAGAGATACTGACCTGTGGCCCAACCGGGAAAGGGAGGTGGGTCTGACTGCCTTGGTGTTGGTCAGGAGTGCCTGGGTCTGATAGTGCTGGGTTTCCTCTGGCCCCTGGAATTCAAAACAGAAGCACTCCCTTAATATAAGATCCAGCCCGGGAATGCACATGACCCCGTTTTCCTGTGATGTCACATAACATTAAGGTACAGACATGCCAGAGTGGTTTATCAATAGCTCCAGTGCTCAAATCACTTGTCAACTGCATAAATTATGCTAACGGATATTCAGGATGGCCAGTCATTCCGGGAGGGAGAAGGCTGTGATGGGGGGGAACGCGACACCATCATCAGCCGCACTAACAGGCTTGCATGAGCCATCATTTTGCATGGGGGATGCCAATGCGTTGCATGGGTGGGAGACTGCCTCCTTTATGCACAGGCGGGCAACAGCTAATCTAATTTCCCAAAGCCAGAGAAAGCGTGATCCCAGACATGACCAAGTACATCTATATTATCCCCTAATATGGCTTCATACCCTTAAGCCTTTTCTCCAGGCACATTTCAGACACCAAATCTCAGGAATGTGTTTTCCTAAAGACAGACTTTTGCAATCACCTTAGGTGATACCCTGAAGAGCATGTGGGTCTCCTGAAGCAAGTTTTCTGGATGCTAATTGAAACAGCATGAATTCCTCACTAACTCCAGGGACCCCCCACTATGCTAAGCACAGGACACAACTCACTTCCTTTGCTTGGAATCCTGTTGGACTCCAAAGCATGAAAAATGAAATGCCACCAAAAGAGCAAGTCTTTCAAACCTTGTGTTTTTTTTTTTTAATTGTTTTTAAATGTTTATTTTTGAGAGAGAAAGAGACAGAGTGCAAGCAGGGGAGGGGCAGAGAGACAGGGAGACACAGAATCCGAAGCAGGCTCCAGGCTCTGAGCTGTCAGCACAGAGCTGGACATGGGGCTCGAACTCATGAACCGTGAGATCATGACCTGAGCTCAAGCTGACGCTTAACTGACTGAGCCACCCAGGTGTCCCCAGACCTTCTTAAACAGTACAACATCTCTGTCTGTGCTTCTGGCCGTTGTTTCAGGACAGACCGGAGCAGGAGCGCAGTGGCAGTAACAATAAATAGATGAATAAGTAAGCAAAACAAAACAAAAAATAAATAAATAAAGCTAGCAGCAATTTTTGAAGGATTTTACTTGGTAACTTTTGTTTTCTTGGTGGTTGAAATCCAATTCCAAGCCACCCTTAACGAGATCCTCTTTCCTGATGTTTGTCCTATGAATAGCAATTGGAAAAGACAATTCAAACCCTGTTTACTGGCAGGCCGTGGACGACCAAGAAAAAAAGATGATTCTGTCACGCTTATAAATTTTAAAGAAGGTATTATTGGCTCATTTAAAACAAATTCTTCTATATATTCTCCAAAGGGACAGACTTATAAATAATGGAAATGTGGGAAAAAAATACTCCAGCACATTAAGCTACAAATAAAATTGACTGCTACATATTATTCAATTGACTTCTATCTCCACTGTGAGGTGTCAATCATAACCACATTTTATAATAGGATTAAGCAATAAATGTGCAAAGCCATTATGCAGAACTCTGAAAATCTGATTAATTTGTAATATTTTTTTTGTGCAGAAAGTCAGGAATGGACATTGCTTGGGGAATACGTACAAGCGTTCTATTGAAATTCCTAAATTGATTTGGAACAAACTAATAAAAACACAGACTTGCTGACATTTTATAAAGTGAATTCTGTCAAAATATGTTTGGCATTTTAATGATCGCTGTCATTTAATAACAAGGGTAAGATGACCCATCATAAGATGCCAACAATTTCCTCATAATGTGCAGGAGACCTTTCTTCTAAATTTTTTATATGCAATTTACTCATTATGCTTGAGTAGCAGGGCACTTTAAACTGTGCACTATGCGGGGTGAATCTCACATGTTCTGTTCTTGTAGAACTAAGTCCAATTTCACCTTAAAATTCTCAGTAGAGCTTTATGGACTTTTATTGAGCAAACCCAGCTCCCTAAGTGTGGTGTTTGGTCACTTAGGTATGTTCTCAAACAGCTAAAAATCCACTTTGGTGTAGTTTTTGAAGACACTTTAAAATTTGGGGAGGTTTCCTCATACTCACCGGGCATGGATTTTTACGCCAGACGGAGAAAGGAGAGTTTTACAAAACAAAGGAAAGGAGAAAGCCCCCTTTTCCACAATAAAAACGTGTGTATGTCTTAATTAAAAAAAAAAAAAATCTATACTGTGTCAGGCCCTCCTGCCTCAAATTTCTTTCACGCGAACCAGGCTCACTTTTGGACCCTGTTCGTAATGATATGCCGTCGTAAGGTTTAGGATTTGGCCCATCCAGGCATTGTGTCATCAACACAGTGTGCTTGCTGCCTGTAACTTTACACCGATTACATTTGCTTACATTTTATTCTTTGTTGCTGGAGGCCCTCACCAGCACACGGCAGCTTGTTTTGAGACTGGTTATTCTCAGAAACCATGTTCAGCGCAGTACAGGGCAATTCCACACAATTTCATGTGTAAAATGAAGCCTTTCACAGGCTTTAGAGGAGATTATGTATGCTCTCCTGCTTGGATCAGAAAGTAATGTTTCTTCTTAATGCGCATCTCCATTTTCCCGAAACACATGTATCATGCTTAACCTTGTAGGACCATAAACTCATCTGTCTGGTCAGAAGGCAGTTCCCAAATTGGGGGCCTTATCGGAGCCAGAGGGGGGAATCCAGCAGTCAGAATGAATAGATGACACTGGCGAAGGGTTTCTAAGAGATTTGAAGCAGCACTTAGCCACTCGTTAGCAGAGATTTGAGGTCACCTATTTCCACGGCCAGGGACGTGAAAACATGAACTTAAACGGGCTGGGCAGGTTCCTCCGATCAGGATCCTAGGAAACATGCTACCTCTCTTGGAGATCAAGGATATCCAGAAAGCTCTCCGTGACCTGTTCTGAATTTAGTAGCCTGCACTTTTCAGGCAGTGACTGCCAGCTTCAACAGAGCAGACTCACCACTGCACACCCAGGCCCTGATGCAGGCGTGTCATTTGCATCGATTGAATGCAATCAGTGGAAAGAGAGATTTGGCTTTTAATTTGGGGGTGGTAGAATTCCTATAAGATAGGCATTGGCATCCACCTGACTGTTTACTAGTGGTTAGTATAAACCTTGGAAATATCTTTAAATTATTAGCTTATTTGCAAAGTCCATCTCAATTCCAATTTAGATACAAAAAGCAGTTTGGTGTAGGGTGCCTGGGTGGTTCAACTGGTTGAGTGTCTGACTCTTAATTTCAGCTCAGGTCGTGATCCCATGGTCGTGGGATCAAGTCCTGTGTTGGGCGCCATGCTAAGCATGGAGCCTGCTTAAGAGCCTCTCTGTCTCCCCCGCTCTGCCCCTCTCCCCCACTTTCTCTCTCTAAAATAAAATAATAAAATAAATATAATTTTAAAAAGAAAAAGCCGTTTGGTGTACAGGTTTCAAGCAAGGGGTCTTTTAAATTTTAAACTCTGCCTGGGTTTACCTCTGCCACTTAACCACGTATGTGAACTTAGACTTGTTTTCCAACTTTTTTATGCATCAGCTATCTCCTGTAAAAGTTCAAAATAATAACAGGGCCTCCCTCATAGGGTTGCTGTTGTAAGGACTAAATGAGCACATGTATTTGTAAATTTCTTGGAACAGTGCATGTTTGTCACATATGTGCTAATTCTGTTGACTACTATTATTTAATAAGCTTCAATTTGTAATTTAATGTATTTAATATTATTCAATTTGCCCATAACATTCACCTGCCCCGAGTCAACTCAATACCTACTCCAGTCCCTATATGTGCAATCCACATTCTCCCCCATGCTACCCTAACTGTGTACTCCGTACCATTTGGTGAATGTTTGCTACTGAACTTTAAGAGCCTACGAAGCTAGATGTTTACATATAACACGTCCTTCAGTCCATGATAACGTGATCAGAAAATACGGCAAAACAATACTGGCAAACAGCTTTCAAATTCTCAGACCAGGGCTTAGGCCAGTAGTTCCTGGCTGAGGAACTTGGGTTCCAGGCTGAGAATATTGGGTTCGTGGAATTTTTTGGACACAGGGGTGCACATTGCTCATGAGGCGATGGATGAAATAGCCCAGGGGTGGTGGTGGCTCCCATGTGCGTTTTATAAAACCCACCAGTGATTGAGGAACACGGGGTGGGGGGTGGGACAACAGTGCTGTCGATGCTGCCCATGCAAATCTGAATCTCCTTCCACTGAGGAACCATACATGATTAGTTCTGTGAATAGCAGAGTAGCATCAGCTGGCATTGCCTCCTTGCCTGCCAAATGTCTTCACCTGGAACATTCTTCCATCTTATCCTGGTTGGCTTCTAGCTTAGCAAGGGGAAGAATCATCTCAGATACATCTATTTTGTAATTATAATTTGTTCACAGGTAGTCCAAGGAGTGTAAAAATGGATTTTAAAGGGATCATAATATAAAATTCTAAATAGCTATACAATAGGAGTCAGTTCTCTGTATATACAGGGATCCCTAGCATAAGTCTGCTATGGAAAGGAAAGGTCATAAACGGTGAAGACATTGAAAGACTGATAGGAGTTATGCTAAGATAAAACTTATTTTTAACTGTTAAGATGTTTGCGTGCCAGAGCACTGGTTCATTCAACACCATCTTCCGGGTGTCAATCTCACATCTGAAATCTGCAAGGCTGTCTGCAGATCTCTCTGCTCTGGAGGGTCCAGACTGTCCACAGAACTGAGAGGGGGACACCCAGATCCTGGTCTCCTCCCTTTTGCCCCTTCCTCAGGGGACAGCCTTGCAAGCTCCACGCTCCCACCCAGCTCAAGCTGTGAGCTCCTGAATGACCAGCACTGTGTTCCTCATAGCAGGTTAGTTTTCTTTTGCAAATTCTCTTCCTCTTCCCTACTCCCCTTCCTCCCCCTCCTCCCTTTCCTCCTCCTCCTTCTCCTCCTTCTTCCTCTTCCTCTTCCTCTTCCTCTTCCTCTTCTCCTCCTCCTCCTTTTCCTTCTTTTTATTTTTTGGGTACGATGCATTTTCATTAAATAAGGCAAGCCAAGGCTTGGCACCTCTCAGTTACTCTGTAAGTAAAAAGGGGGACATTCCACTGGTGTATTAAATGCTCCCAGCCCCCCAGCCCTTTTGGGAGTTGGCTTTTGCAAATACGTAATTTTAAGAAACAAAAAACCACCTTTAATCCTGAGAGGGCGTGGTCTTTTCTGGAGCCTTACCCCATTCGCTTTGCAAAGAGGATACAAGGTCAGGATGGACTGAGAAGGAGCTAGAATTGCAAATACAAATTGTTCATCCAGAATAAACCAGTTCCACTTTCTCCCACCTGGTGGGCCTTCTTCTCATGTTCAGGGCATAAGATTCTCTTGTTAGCGACCAATGCATTTTTAACAAATGGGTTTCTTCAGAGAGAGGGTTTGGGCTTCTGTCCTCTATGCATTAGCATAGACATAATTGCATGAAGGTCACAGGGATCTCGCAGCTTTTTCTGGTGTTGAGACCTCCCTTAACCACTGTTTGCAGTTTTCACCAGCAAGTGAGGTGATGCAAAGGTTGCTTATTATAAGATGGGTTATTGAATGCATTATTATTTCATGTTGAGCATGTGAACCCAACTAAGCAGGGCAGAGGTTTCTCTAAATGAAACTTCCCTTTCTTTCAATTTCTTCAAGATCACTAAATGCCAAGGAAGGAGTGGAGGTGTCTACAAAAATCTTTTTTAGAGCCACTGCCACTGTTTGCCACTGTGGTGGCCAGTCAGGATTTCTTTAGGATACTGGCCACACACATGTTTATGTACAGACCCCTAGCCAGACCCCTGGTGAAACTGAAGACTCTAAAGTAATAAGACACACTTGAAAAGTAACTGTTCATTCGTTCACATAAGGGTTTGTATGTTTTTCCGGGTCCTGTTGATAAGTACTTACAACTCCACTCATTGAGGCCTGGAGAACAGAACAGAATGTCTGATGACATTCATGTGAAAACTGAATTTCTTTACTTTTCTAGTAGGCGACTTCCCAGGCCTTCAGTGGAGGGAAATCCAGTTTTCTTTGAGGGAGGGATCTAGGTGCTCAGTGGTCCTCAATGCTGATATTTATTTAAAAATTTCACATGTGCATGGGAAGTCAAAGGGAGATTTGAGATATCTCGATAAAGCATAACGAGAAATCCTATAAGTCCCTTATTTGGACTTGATTATCTTGAAGATGTTTTTGTAATATCTACCAAAAGTATTGAAAAATTGCTTCCGTTCTGCACGTAGACTTAGTCTATCCATGCTGTAGAATACTTCAAAGACATGTTTTCTTCCTCTCTTGGAATTTACTAAATCTCCCTCCCATCTTTTCCCAACAATTGTTTATCATTTGTTTTCTTATCCATCTAATAAAAGCAAAGCTGAACTCCTGTGATATCCAGGCCAGTAAAGTTCTCAACTTCTATAAATGCTTCCTCCCAGAAAAGAGAGGAAAAAAGAGAGAGTCATCAAACACACCTAAGCAAAATTCCATGACTTACTACTGGCATACAGAGAACTTTGGGGTACGGGTTCCACAAGAAGAGCAGTTCTTCCAGGGAGAAGACTTTTTCTAACTCACCTTTGCATCTCCAGGAGGCCAGCTCTTTAGCCTGTATGTATATATGTGTGGGTAATATCCATGCATGGGATGTATATATGTATATATGTGTATATATGTGTGGGAAAATATCCATGCATGTTGGTGTTTCAATCCATGGCATATGGGTGGACCCAAGGGATTGCAACCTCCTTGCTGGCATGAGCTAAACACCTCGATTAGGGGTAGTCTGAAGCCTCTGGTCAGTCCTACACTGAGCACATGACCCTTGCTACACCTGACCCAGGCTTCCAAGAAAGGCATAAAGGAGAAAGTGACAGCCATAGTCAGGCTTCCAGGGGTCCTGGGGCACCAGGGGCATGGAACAGGTCCTGAGGAAGTGAGGAGATAGCAGCTGGACCTCCAGAGGCTCAAACCCCCACCCACATGCTTTTGTTGTCCCATCAGACTTTGCTTACAAGACACAATTTCAAAGATAAATTATTAAGAATTGCAAGACAGTGACCTTGGAGCGCTAATATGCACATTCGGGACTCTGCTGGGTTCGGAGCCCTGTGTGCCTACAGAAGATACCAGGCCCATGAAGCGCTCCCTGCCCTTGGCTCACTGTCAGCTGCCACTGACTCAGTTTCCACACAATTTTGGCTTGCTTGTTTTCTATCAAGGGACTTCCTTATAAAGGGTCCCCAAATTTTGAAAGTGGCACCTAAGCCTACAATGGGGAGCCATTTTTTTCCAAATCAATACAAATTCTGAAAATAGCATTTGTGCCTACAGAGGAATTTAGATACGGTCTCTTTCCCCAACAGGAAATTGAACTTACAAATCATCCATTCATCTGCTATACATCACTACCAATCACCACATAAATATACTATTTGATAGAAAATTAAGATGAAGCATTGTTTTGTTTTCTATGACTTCCTAGTTACCTATGCTTAAAATGGAAAGTCAGGGTATGAATCCCAAAGGGAAATCATATAGAAGATGTCACATGTCAGGGCACCTGGGTGGCTCAGTCGGTTAAGTGTCTTGCCTCTTGATTTTGGCTCAGGTCACGATCTCATGGTTCCTGAGTTCGGGCCCCGCGTCGGTCTCTGTACTGGGCGTGGATCCTATTTGGGATTCTCTCTCTCCCTCTCTGTCTGCCCCTCCCTTGCTCAAGTGCACTCTCTCTCTCTCTCTCTCTCTCAAAATAAATAAACTTAAGAAAAAAGATGTTCTGTGTCTTTCCTCAGCTGTAGACCTAGCTTTCTAACAGTGTTGTGCTTTCACGAACAAAAACCACAGCCTTTCCCTTCTGACTGGCCACTGGACCATCATCAAGCTTGACAACAAGGGGACATGATCTAAATACTCCAGGGCGATGTGATGGGCCTCGTGTTAAAGTTCTCCCACATTAGCTACCCATGGTACAATATGCAAGAATGTCTAAGAACTGACCATAAATGTGCTTGAAAAAATGGTCAAAGCTGTTAAATACTGTGCCTCAAATTTTTGGTACAAGCTTAGGTGAAAATGTGTGTGTGTGTGTGTGTGTACATGCACACGCCCATGTGTGTTCATGTGTGTTCTGGAGTGGGAAGAGGTGAAAGGGGGGGAAGCTAGTGTACTTTTTCTCGCCTATCACCTGTGCTGTAGTGCTGTGCTATTCAGGTGGTGTGGGGTAGAGGCTGGTGTAGTTCTTGTTGCAATATCTCATCCTCCAGCCTTTTCTAGCAATATGTGGGTTTGTTTTCTAATACCTGCAAAGCTTCTCTGTGGCCTTACAGGCCTTACAGGCCTGTGGGGCTGCCCCACCAAAAGTCTCATCAGGAGATCTTAAACTGTGTCAGTGTATTGAGGCTCTTAGCTGAGCAGTCCCACATAGATACCTGGAAACCCAAGCCTAAAGGGGAAGGGGGGCGGCAAATAGAAATTGCTGTGTCACAGGGTACCTGGGTGGCTCAGTCGGTTAGGCAACCGACTTCGGCTCAGGTTCGTGGGTTTGAGCCCCGTGTCAGGCCCTGTGCTGACAGCTCAGAGTCTGGAGCCTGCTTCGGATTCTGTGTCTCCCTCTCTCTCTGTCCCTCCCCTGCTCACACACTGTCTCTCTCTATCTCAAAAAATGAATAAAAACGTTAAAAAAAATTAAAAGAGACAGAAATTGCTGTCTCATGATCACATAGGCGCAACATCCTGGCTCCAGACTGAAGTTTCATGGATACCACAAGGGTAGATCATCCCCCACTCCTCCTCTGAGACCCTAGATGCCTTCCAGAGGCCTGAACTCGGCACAAACAAGGAGGCTGCTGATCTAATGTTCTGAATATGATTTCACCATGAGCTACAACAGAATAAACCATTATTTCGAGTGGAAATAATGGCCTCTAGGTACAGTCGCTTCTGACAAAACATGAATGCTACAAGATCTCGGAGACGCCCAGTGCAGAAACTTGTGGTTGTCCATCTGCAGTGGTCGCATTTGTGATGGCAAAGATCAGGTGGTTGGGTGGTCACCAACCACTGACTTACCCAGACTCTGAGATTTCACACAGCAGTCAAATTGAAGGAGCACGTTAATAATTGTGTGAACAGAAAGATCTCAACATTTCATTTTGCCAAGCAAAAATACCTTTCAGAACTGCCATGAGCTGTCATTATCAGATAACAAAGGCATTTGAATGCCCTTCTCTCACTCTGAAGGGTGTGTTTACATTTAAAAGACAATCTTTTAAATAGAAAAAATTTAGTTTAATGAAAAATTCACTGCGTTGCGTTTTTTTCCCATTATCTGTGAAGTGTCTGTTTAGCATTAGGGGACACTAGTCGGTCACAGAGCACTGGGGAGTTTCTCATTGACATGGTAGGGTTTGAGGATCAGGATGCCTCTGACTACACGCCTCCAGAAACAGGCTATGTCTGACAAACACTCTGAAAACTTTTCTTCTTGGAATAACTAATTACTCTTTTCCCTCAATTCTTTTTTCTGGAGACACCAATATAATTTTCCTTATATCTATAAAGTTCTATGTGCTAAGTAATACATTAATTTCTTTATATATATTGTTTAATCAGCCCTTACAATAACCCTATAAGGTAAGCTTATGATTATTGTGTCCATTTATACAGGAAACTAAACTTTATAGAGATTAACTCACTATTACTCAAGTAACAAGTAAGTGACAGAGAGGCAACCATATCCCAGGTCATCTGATCAATAGAAGGCCCTTGTCTTGATCAGCTAGACTATCTACCACTCAAATACCTCATAATACCTACCGTTAACTGAATACTTACTGTGGGCCAGCCACTGTGCTCTGTAATTTAGATACATTTTCTCATTTAATCTCTATAGTAACCCCTATATTAGTAGTATCATCATTCCCATTTTACAGATGTGTAAACTAAGGTTTAGGCAGGTTAAATAACTCGCTTATGGTCACGCAGTTAGTGAGGGAGAGCATCAGGATTTGAACCCAGTTCTGTTAGACTCCAAGGCTACACTACCTTATATGTCAAATGCCAAGTGTTTTAGGGAGATAGAACATAATAAATCCCCAATGCCGTGACAGAAACCATGTTTTTCAGGTATTTTCCTAGTGGAACTTGGCTCCGGAGACCTCTAGGTTCCAGATCTGGGAAAGTGGGTGACGGAGGCATGGAAATGACACAGGATGAGAGGAGGGTGAAGGGTGGATCCCACCAGACATGAGCTTTTTCTGTGCCCCATTTTCCCCCAGACAGACTCTGACAAATTCCTAAGAAGTAAGCACCCCCATATTCTTTAAAATAATGTTCATCATGAGCTACAGGACAGCTGCATTCTTAGTTTAGCGTCTACATGCTAAAGGCATGATCTCTGGGCCGGCAGCTTTGGCATCACCAGGCACCTTGTTAGAAAGGCGCACAGGTCCCAGCGCATCCAGGTCTGAGATCCACTGAACCGGAGCCTGCGTGTTGTAACAAAATCCTCGGGTGATTTACACCCACAGTAAAGTGTGAGAAGTACTGGCTTTGTGTTTGTAAGTCCTTCCTTCCCTTCCTCCCTGCTTCCTTCTTTTCTCCTTCCCTTCCTCTTTCTTCCCCTCATCCCTTCCTTGTTTCCTTTCCCCTTCCCTCCTCCCCTCCCTTCCTTCTTTCCTTCCTTCTTCCCTCCCTCCCTTACTTTACTTGGGTGGCATTCAAGCACAAAT
This sequence comes from Panthera uncia, assembly GCF_023721935.1. NCBI lineage: Eukaryota > Metazoa > Chordata > Mammalia > Carnivora > Felidae > Panthera > Panthera uncia. The sequence goes on from NC_064816.1 coordinate 71,288,962, forward strand.
ATACCAGAAGATGCTTAATTTCCATCAGACACTTGCAGTAGACTATTATATCCTTGCTCACAGAAGTCGGGGCAGGAAAAGAACACATTCAAGAGGAACGCTCCATCACAGTAACAACCCTCCACAACCCCACCCCCCACCATCCCGCAACCCAGTGGGAGGACTCCTGGCAAAAAGAGGTTCACAGCAGGAAGAGCAGGTCCTACATTCTTAAAGGGAAGCATATTTATCCTGTTTAAAACACAACAACACTGATGCCAAATGTAGCCCCACATTCTAGCTCTGTGATTTATGGCAATTTTCCTGACACTTCCTCCGTCTATATCCGCATCTTCGCTTTTCCATTTGTGAGGATCCATGAAGATAAGAGTCTGGACGATCCATTTCAGTTATTTACTCTCAGAATACCACATCCTTTGCAAAAGTAGCCAGAGTGCCACTTTAAAAAAGGGGAATAAAAATTTTAAATCTCTTAAAGCTGAAATAAAACTGTGTTTCTGCAGATACTTGGAAAGGGTGGCATTTGCGATCGCTCTTGCGTGCAACTCAAGATTGGTGGGAAGTGGGGTCATTTAGACCTCAGCAAAGGACAGGAAGGAAATACCCCAGAGGAACTGCCTCATGCATAATTGTAGCGTCACCCCTAGTTAGCAACCCCTTATGGTAACAGAGCCTCTGTGCTGGGAAGAGAAGGATGCTGTCTAGCTCATTATACACAAGTTACCAGACGCTACCAAACCTTCTTCAGAGATTGGGTAACAAAAGATTGCAGCTGTAATGAGATTAAGCAGATCCAGAACATAAAAATGCAAATGAATGCCCCATCAATAGATTGTCGGTTAGATTTTTTTTCCCCTGACAGTTGGTTGTAAAAAACCAAACAGCCAAACATCTAGTCCAATTCATGGGTCCATGACCATTTTTCTCTCACTTAGTCTATTTATCTCTTAGCATTACTGTAATTGAAAAAGTACTATTGCTAAAAGATGCCATTAACTTGAGTGCATTCATAGAGTGTTATATCACTAATAGACTTAGGTCATATTCTTTTATCCTTTTAGCAAAGCATTATTTCGTTGTCCTCTTGTTCTGAAGATTGTGTTCCACTTAAAGTCAAATAGAACAAAAGCTTCACAGAACTTGTTCATACTGTTTTTTATCATTATTTAGACTCTGTTACATGACAGCATCAAATGCGTAGCAATTTCTATTTGTTATATTAACTTCTTTTTGGATCCGTGTCAGAGCTCATAATGTAAAACTGTGCCTTCCAAACTTGACTTGCACTGAGATGATAACTGTAAGGTTTTAAGTCCAAATACTTTTAAGATTTACTTGTTGAGTTTACATTTGACTTGAGAATGGGGAGATCAGGGTTGAAACAAGAAACAGAGCAAACTACTAACTACAATAGTGAAAGGTGAAATAGTGGAAGAAGGCGTGTGCAACCATTTAAAAATATATGCAGGATTTCATCAAATCTAGGATTCCACTGATGTACATCTAATGAATGTTTTCTGTTTCACTAAGAAAGAAAAAAGCTCCTGAGTAAACCATGACATGCCTGCCACTGATTATAATGCACATCCCAATTTTTATTCCAAAATCTTCCTTTTAAGGTATCACATTAAAATATTGGAGAAGTGGGGTGCCACGGTGGCTCAGCTGGTTAAGCACCTGACTCTTGATATCAGTCTAGGTCTTGATCTCAGGGATGTGAGTTTGGGCCCCACATTGGGCCCCGCCCTGGGTGTAGAGCCTACTTAAAAAATAAATAAAATAAAATATGGGGGAGCTGGAGGTATGATTTTCAGGGCAGTGTGTCTGTGTTTTGGCTTTGGCCAAAAATGGCTCACTTGTGCCTAAGAATCTATACACAGGTTGGGGTGGTGTCTGAATGTGATTCTAAGTACATCTTGGCTTCTAAGTAGAGCATAAGCACAGAGGTGTGTACAAGGGGACTCCAAAAATAAAGACTAAATAAATACATAAGGACCAGGTAGGGCAAGCCACAAGGGAGGTGATGACAGCCCTCGTGAGTAAGCAAGTGGCAAATGATTGCTTAGAGTCCAGCCTGATTCTGTTTGTATTTTTTATCTTATTTTAAGATTGTTTGTTTGTTTATTTAATTTTTTGAGAGAGAGATCAATACTTCATCCTATTCCTATAAAACTTCCTTTGAGAAAGAGTGGGGGGAGGGGCAGAAGGAGACGGAGACAAAGAGAGAGAGACAAAGAGAGAGAGATGGAGAGAGAATCCCAAGCAGGCTCTATCCCCAGCACAGCCGGATGTGGGGCTCCAGCTCACCACCGAGAGATTGTGACCTGGGATGAAATCAAGAGTCAAATGCTTGACCGACTGAGCCACCCAGGTGCCCCATCTACTTTATTTTATTTTATTATTTTATTACGGTGGTAAGAACACTTAACATGAGATCCACACTCTCAACAAATTTTTAAGGGCACAATATAGTATTGTTAACTATAGGCACAATGTTGTACTTACAGAATTTATTCATCTTGTGTTACTAGAACATTATACCCATCAAACAGCAACTCCTCTCTCCCCCTCCCCCCAACTCCTGGCAGCCAGCATTCTGCAGTCTGTTTTTATAAGGTTGACTAATCATACAATATTATACTTCATATAAGTGGAATTGTGCAGTGTTTGTCATTGTGTGACTAGTTTATTTCACTTAGCATATCATCCTTCAGGTTCATCCATGTTGCATATGGCAGGATTTCCTTCTCTCTTTTTTTAAAGTTTTTAAAAAATTTTTATTTAAAGAGAGAGAGAGAGAGAGAGAGACAGAGCATGAGCAGAGAAGGGGCAGAGAGAGAGGGAGATACAGAATCCAAAGCAGGCTCCAGGCTCTGAGCTGTCAGCACAGAGCCCAACATGGGGCTCTAACTCAGGGCTGTGACATCATGACCTGAGCCAAAGTTGGACGCTTAACTGACTGAGCCACCCAAGTGCCCCTCCTTCTTTTGTAAGGTTACATAGTATTCCATTTTATGTATACATCACATTTTCTTTATTCATTTATTCACAGCTAGACATTTCAGTTGTTTCCACATCTTGGCTAGTGTAGACAATAAGATATCATCTTCCTGTTAGGACAGCTATTATCAAAAAAAAAAAAAAGGTAACAAATGTTGGGGAGGATGTGGAGAAACTGGAACCCCTGTGCACTGTTGGTATGAATGTAAAATGGTACAGCTTCTGGGAAAACAATAAAGAATTCCTCCCCCTAAAATTAAGAATACAATGCCATAGGATCCAATGATCTCAATCCTGGGTGTCTATGGAACAGAATTGAAATCAGGATCTCAACGAGATTCTGTCCTATGTTTATTGTGGTATCATTCACAATAGCCAAGATACGTTTGCATTTTCTTGCAGCTGCCCTTTCCCTGTACTTGCTCTCTGGTTCTTGTCCTGCAGGGCAGCTACCCTTGGGAGCCTCTGAGGTCAAGACTGTGAACTCTAGCCACCTCATCTGAAAATGGTGATGCCAAACAACTCTTTGATAATTCACTGTTCACAATATTACATTTTTGCCAGGTGGAGGGTATTTTGCAAGATGCTGGGGACACATAAAAATAATACTGTGTTGTCCCGCTTCTCCCCATTATTTAATTAGTTCACTCATTCCCGACAAATATTTATAGAATGGTCACCAGGCATGATCCCCTGGCCTGCTGTGCATTAGATGAATGGTTAAACAAAGAATTATTTCAGGAGACCTCCCTGAACGGGACTCTGGGGAACCCTGGGGAAACTCTAGGCAACAAGGGGCCTCCCCAGGATGTCTCTATCTCCACTAGTTTCCCTGTTAAGGGAAGATGTTTGGGAATACTTGATCCTATTCCTATAAAACTTCCTTTGAGACAGACCCTTCATGTTTAACAATATAAAGGCTGGAAGAAAAAAATAATATATAAAGCCTGGAATATAATTGTAATGGCTCATACGATTGAAAAGGAAGTTGCAAGACGTGGATCCTTTAAGCCAAAAATCTCCAGTGACAGCTGGCAAAAGGAATAAGAATTCAGCGGTTTGGCATGGGATCTGTTCACCCCAAGATTATTTACTGTATATTTTAGCTGGACCAAAATGCCTATCCTTAGTTCATTCTTGCTCCTCTGCCCACAACCCTTTCTTCTCCCTAGCCTATGGGAATGCAGATCTAATGACTGCACGGAGGTTATATGGATGCCCATTGCCGCTTCCTTAGGTAACAATGGCTAAACATCAGCTTGAGAAATCCCAGGTCTATATTATTTATGAAGCAGCAATTCTCCTGTAAATAACCCAGTTGTTAAAATGATATGTATCTATGTAATTGAGTCTTCTGTATACAAATAAATAAGACTTTATTGCAATGTCAGAAGTTAACAGACCAGTCAATAAAATCAATAGCTCACTTTTTCTTGCTTATATATCTAACTTTTCTCCACCTTTCCTATGCCCTCTGTTTGTTCTGGTTACATATTACCACTCAGAAGAAAATACAGCTCTGGGTTCCTGCTTATGAAATGGTAGGCAAGAGGGGAGGTGGCAAACAAAGGGAAAGAGAAAACCATGCCACCTTCTGCCCATGCAGGGTTTCGAGTTTACATGTGTATTTATTTAAGGGGATGAAAGACTGCAGACAATTTGAACAAGAGTGCCCTACTGAGGGCACAAGTGAATCAGGTCACAGCCATAGGTAAGTGTCCAGGCTGGTATCGCATTGTCCCCTGACTGCTGTCGTTACGGCCCTGTTGTATTAGAGCTCCACTCTTTTTGCAACCATGGCTGAGGTTCCTGTCAGCATTTTCCTTGTAAATCCCCAGTTTTGAGAAGTTGGTATTCAGCTGGAAAAATGTGTCCTGCGTAAACCTTCGCGTACACTATCTCTGAAGTAGGGAAGACATTATGTGGAGTTGGTAGCTTATTTTTTTAAAGCAATTCGCTTAATTGATTTGGCCCTTGTTGAGCCCACTAAAAGAGCTTAAAAGGGCTGCTTCATATTTTTTTTTGTGCTTCTTTTAAAAATCCAATTAAACAAATTGGCATTGATCCAAATTTCCTGCACCTGAGTGGGGAAAGATAACCAAAATAGAAAAAAAAGAAAAATTAATGGATGGGGGTCACTCTAATCTTCATGATGGTCTATTGCTGTGCAAATAAGTCCATGATTTAATGGCTCATTTGCATGGACCAATTTTCCCTCTCCCATGGACTAGACAGATACATGAAATTGTCCCTCATTATTATCTATCAGAACAGGCCTGGGACTCTGGGTAAAGGAGGCCCCTGGCATTTGTAAAACTTGATGAGGAATGCAGGTGTCATCCTGGACTTACGGTCCTAAATCAGGCTGGGTGGAATACTAGATTCTTAGTGGTTTTATATCAAGAATATTGTAATACTCATACTTTGGCTTGGAGCATGACGTCATAATTCAGATTTGGATAGCATATTCTGTAATATAACAATAAGGAATCGCCTTCACCATTGTGGATCAGGAATAATGCCCATTTTTAAATTTACTCTTTGACAAATGGGTGTTATAAGAGAAGGTGGTTTACAAGAACTCTTGGTATCATCGGGCCTACGAAAAAGTGGAATTATTGGTTAGGAAAAACAATTGTTGCCAACCCAGGTTACAGAACACATGATTTCCCCAGAATAAACAGTTCAGGTTTGGGTATAATGTGTGCAAAGTGCCCGTGGAGATATTGATAGTGCCAGATACTCAAGGAAGAGGGGTTAAGTGCAGACCCAGACTCAGAACAACCAACAAACAGGTGCCGCGTAAAACCACAGAGTGGATAACTCCCAGGACACGTATGTTAGAAGAGCAATGACTTGAAGATGAAATTCTGGGAAGCAGCAACAGTTTACGATCACAGCAGGAAAGAGGACCCCAGGAGTTAACTGAGGAGAAACGCTCAGTGCCTAAGATAAGAACTCAGGGTTCAAAGGTCTCTAGTGGCCAAGGAGGGAAAGACTTGGCCAGAGAATGGTACCATTGAGCATCCGCCCCAAATGCTTTGAGGGACTAAGTAAGAGAAGAGAAAGATATCAACTAGACCCGTTGGTGTGCTAACACATACTAGCTACTTAAAATACTAGAGTAATAAATGCTAACATGAGTACTTTCATTGTCATAATGGAGATTGAGGATGCATTTCAGTGAGTGGACAGATACACAGGAAGTGAAGTAAAGAGTATGTGTTTAAACAGGCCAGAGAGTTTAGATCAGTGATTTCCAAAATGTGGGGTACAGTCCTTAGTGGGATAGGAAATAAACTTAGTGAGTTGCAACCAGCATTAAAAAAAAAAAACACAACAGTAAAGAATATAATAGAATAGAGTAGATGAACATAGGGGAAGTGATGGAAAAATAAAAAAGGAGAGGGAAGCCAAGGCTCTTAAATACAGAGAATAAAGTAAGGGTTGCTGGAGGGAGGTGGGGGGGGTGGGATGGGCTAAACGGGTGATGGGCATGAAGGAGGGCACTTGTTGGGGTGAGCACTGGGTGTCATATGTAAGAGATGAATCACCGGGGACACTGTGTGTTAACTAACTTGAATTTAAAGAAAGAAAGAAAGAATAGAGTAGAATAAGATAGAATTAAATGTTTGGCACATATTAAGGGCAAGTATTATTTCAAGAAATTTTTGTTCCAGTTATATTTGTGTGTATATTGAGTCCCAACATGAAATGTGTGTTTTTTTGTTTTTTTTTTGTTTTTTACTGTAAATTGAAGTTAAAAAGTGTGAAATCTTCTGGATTCAAAGGCAAAAAAGATAGTACGAAGTAAAGTATTTGTTTGTTTAAAGATGGTAGAGACTAAAGACTGTTATAATCTGGGGCGCCTGGGTGGCTCGGTCGGTTAAGCGTCCGACTCGGCTCAGGTCATGATCTCACGGTCCGTGAGTTCGAGCCCCGCGTCGGACTCTGTGCTGACAGCTCAGAGCCTGGAGCCTGTTTCAGATTCTGTGTCTCCCTCTCTCTCTGCCCCTCCCCTGTTCATGCTCTGTCTCTCTCTGTCTCAAAAATAAATAAATGTTAAAAAAAATTAAAAAAAAAAGAAAAGACTGTTATAATCTGAGTAGAAGGGAATAGTTAAGAAGGAAAGGTCAAAAACATTAGTGAGAAAGTTGGTATTCCTCATGGAATAAGGTCTTCAAAGAAGTGGGAGGGATGGACTCAGAGCTCATGCGAGGTGTGGGCTTTGAAAGAGAGGAAGGGGAAACCACTCTTGGGACCAGAAGGAAAGAGAATGAGTGTGTTTTGAAGAAGCTGGTGGAAAAGCAACCTGATCACTTCAGTTTTCTAAGCGAAGGAAAGCTCAGCTCATCTGCTGTGAGAGAGGTAGGAATGGTTGGGTGTGAGGGGGTGTTTGGGGGTGTTCAGAATAGCCACTGAAAGGAGTGGGGACACGAGTTCTTTGTGAACAAGCAACAGGACAGGTTGAAGAAGCTGCTGATTTTGTGTGCTTCCAATCTGCAGAATCGTCGGTTGGTGTAGAGAACTGAATGGTGGCCCCCAAAAGATATGTTCACCTTCTAATCCACAGAAACTGTGAGCATTGCCTTATTTGGGTGAAAGAATAGGCACCGTAGGAACAAGGGCTGAGAGAGGACACAGAACGAGGTCAAGATCAGCCCACGATTTTCAAAGCAGAAAAGTGCCGGATGACGGCAGAGTTAGGCATGAGAGTGCATGTCCGCAGAGTGCAGATGATAACCAGTGGAGTGGGGGTGGCCTTTGGTAACAGAAACGTCTATGGAATATCAAAGAAGAGCAAGGTTCTCAAAGGGAAACAACAGAGAAGTAATGGTGTATTTGCAACATTTGGGGGATGAGACGACACTGACCTTCTGGTGCCAGGGTGTATAGAGGGGTCAAGAATGAGCAGTCTCTACTTGAAAGGACTGCAAAATAAATAAATAAATAAATAAATAAATAAAGCCACGTTCATGGTGAACAGCCAAGTTTCTTTTAAAGCCAGAAGGTAGAGAATGCTTTCTGCAGACAGAACACTTATTCTCAGCCCTGGAATGGATGCACATTAGAATCCTATGTATACCTTCACCGCGCATGCCTAGGACCCAGCTCCAGAAATTCTAGTCTAATATGTAGGGGTGGAACTTAAATATTTGTGTTATTTAAAATGCATCAGATGATACTGATGGGTAGTCAATTGAGAACCATCAATGAGACAACTTATCACAAAATGGTGTTCTAGAAGGCAAACGGAAAAGGTTGGCGGGAAGGTCAGCAGTGGGAAGCTGGTAAGAAGAGGAGGGGCCCAATGCAAAATGACAGTGCAGCGTCCTTTGTTCAAAATTGTTAGGAATTTCAAGACCATGAGCGGAGGGCCTTAAACTAAGCACAGTTCCTTCTGAGCTGGCCCTGACACAAGTAGAAGGCAAGTGACCAAGAAGGCAAAGACGTAAAGCCGGAGCTTCCCATGCAATTCCGGGATCAAGCCTTTGGTGCAGACACAAACTAATTCCTAGTAGCATCAAAGCCCAGCAGAGCCAGTGACCATGGGCAGGTGCGTGGAGGCTTCCTCTGTACATTGTGCCTGGAAGATGGTGGGGCCTGTTTGCTAAATGAGCAACATTGAAAATACTTCGTAAAAGAATTCCTCTTTTGTCTTTGCATCGACTCAAAAGGTTTCAGTGGAGATTTCAGATGCAGTGTTCTACCTTCTCTTTTACGCTTTTGTCCTCTATTTTTAAAAAACCTAATAGCCCATTAATTCTTCAGGATGGACCTTCCCCTGAGGAAGCCCCTTAGCTTTTGTGGTTCTCATGCATGCATGGCTACACACAATTGGACGGATTTGCCTCTGTCTTTGTGCTGTTTTCGGCATTCGCAGTTACTTCCCAATTGGAAAAACGGTGAACCGGCCTCTCTTGCTGCCTCCTTCAAACCCTAGCTCAGAATTTACTCTTCTGGGGAGCTCTCCGTTGCCAGCCCAACATCACTCAGCCAGCCCCTCCTTCTGCCACTATTGATCCCTCTACAATTGGGCAGCACTTTTAATTTTTCAAAGAGCTTTCACATACATTTTCTCATTTGACCCTTACAACAATCCTGTGAAGTAGGGAGAGCAAGTATTATTATCCCCATTTGGAAGACGGGGAAAATGAAATACAATGCACTTAAGTGGCAGGTCCGAGTGATACGACATGCAGGTGGTCAATGGCAGTGTCAGGACAGAACTGGATCCTCCCCGCTCCCCACCAGCTCTGAGAACTTGCCAGTAGACATGGAGTGATTATAACTGGGGCCATGTGCATTTTCCATTCTTAATATTTTCTGTACACATTGTTCTTCATCTGCTCCAGGCCTCTACAACTCAAAATGTGGTCTATGGGCAGGCAATGACTGCACGGTCTCAGATCGCCGCGGGCCTACTGGATCAGAATCTGTGGTCCCCAGACTTCAGATTCCCAGGCATTTGCAACAACTCGGATGGACCTTGAAGGCATTATATTAAGTGAAATGGTCAGGCAGAGAGAGACATACACTGTATGAGCTCACTTATATGGGAAAATCTAAGAAAGAAAAAAAGTCCAAGCAAACCCAAACTCATAGGAAAAGCAATCAGATTTGTAGTTATCAGAAGCAGAGGGTGGCAGGAGGGGGATTGAACGAAGGTAGACAAAAGGTAGAAACTACATTTCATATGAAATGATGGATGTTAACTAAACTTACTGTAGTAATCATTTTATGATGCATGTAAGCTCCATCACTATGCTGTGCACCTGAAACTTACATAGTGCTGTATACACATCAATTACGTCTCAATAAAACTTGGGGGGAACAAAGATCCCCGGGTGGTGTCTATGTGTTTTAAAGACGGAACCAGTGCCATAGATCGTGTGTGTGTGTGTGTGTGTGTGTGTGTGTGCGCTCTCTGAATCCCACGGAAATAATAACAATAGGAAAGACTCACATTGGGTTCATCAGATGGCAGACTAAACACATAATATATACTAACTCAGTTAATCCCCATGACAGCCCCAGCTATGGAAGGAGAGGGCACCCTGTGACCTACCTTTTACAAACAGCCAAAGCAAGGCACAGAGAGGTTAAGTAACTTTGCCCAACCCAGTAAAAGTGACAGAATTGGGATCTGAGCCCAGGGAGTGTGGCACCAACATGCATGTTCTCAAGCATCACACTATTCAATCTCACTGATGAAACAAAGGAATGCCCTCCCTGGCCTTTTGGGATCATTCCACAGCACTTAAGACACCAGTCTCAATATAGTAGTGGTGACTTAGGTTTTCTTTCTTTAACAAAGTGGAATACAATCATATTATCATCATGTAATTGTAACTCCAGTTATCTGGAGGCCAGAACCCTGGAAACCTAGGCTTCCAGAAGACCTTCAGAGACGACCCAGATGCATTTTAATTATGAAAAGATAGCTTTTGCTCCCCTAATAAAACTCAGCTCAGGCACACACCTGGTAATTGCCTTGGGCATGAAAAGAAATGCCCTAATGGGGTGGAAGTATCTGGAGAAGGAAAAGAAGTCATGATCAGAGGATACAAATACACAAGCATTGTCCTTGGGCCTCTGGAGACATCAGGTCCCTAGAAAGGAGGCAGGCAGCTTCCCTGCCAAGCAGCCCCAACGGGGGCCTACCTTTGGGCTGTTACCTCCGTCCAGGATCTGCTCACAGCTTTGCCGTCTCTGTGAACTTGATTACCGTGATTCTGTTAGTTCATAGGGAAGAGATTTTCTCCCAGACAGACTCACATTTACCAAACTCACAAGGTTTGTAAACACCTAAATGGCAACATATTAAATTAAATTTAATAACAACAGATTCTTTGCCCGTAGGCCATGCTTCTCCAGTTGGGAGAGTTTCTGCATGGGTAATTTTAAAAATATATTTAATAGTACAATTTTAATATAAATTTTATTATACTTACAATATTATAATAGAAGATAAAAAATAAAGGCATTTTTTTTGCAATCAAACTTGAGAATGTAAAACTCCATAAACTCTCCTTATTCAATGAGAGGATAGAGACATTTTCACAGGGTGGGGAGAATATAAAAGTGAGGGATAGTAACATTTTAATATTTAGGGAAAGAGAGATTTTTTAAATCTCTTGAAAGCTTGAAAAAAAACTGACACAGGCAGAGTTACATGAAATACAATTTACAATTAGAACCTATGTTTGTAAACACAGATTTATAGCAAGGGGAATAAGATGCTTGTTAGAGTCATCTATTCAGAGAGATCACTGATTTTAAAATACAGCATCAGTGTAATAACTTCTTAGATAAAAATGCTATAGCAAAAGTATAAGAGATTGTGAGACATTCCTTAATTTGAGAATGTTAAAAATCTTAGTGTAAAGAAAACTGGACATCTCATACGTGATGGAATCAGGCTGTGAGCCGATGATTATAGGCAGCTGCCGGATCCTTTGGATCAAGTTCTCTCAGGCTGTGCTATCCCGTCCCCTGCAAAGTGCCTGGAAGAATCCTCCCCACTTGTGCTGCTCCATCGCTGGGCAACCGGACTTCTGATTAAACCAGAGGCCAAGTCTGTTGAAAGCGACTTTGCCTCTGTCTGTCCTGTGTTCTTTCTAAATTACAATCTCCGAAAGCATTCTTATTTCTCTTCTTTCCCAAATTTTGGGTAGTCTCCCCAAATATTCTGATCCCAGAGAATGTAACAAAGCAGCACACTTGAGCTTCCACCCCTAACCCCCCACCACTTCCCATGGCAGATATTACTAGTCAAATCCATCGTGGTTTCCACTCCTAGCCCCCCACGACTTCTCATGGCAGACATTACTAGTCAAACCCATCATGGCTGGCATGGCTGGCTCATTCCTGCCTTGAGCTTTGTGTGAGGGCAGCACTGGGGAAGCCCTGAGGAGATTCTTGTGGTTTCTGAATCATCAAAAATTGGGAGTGGAGCTGGGATGAAGGACAGCACGGGCCAGCCTCCTAGAGATGAATACATTGAATGATGGACACTGAATTATGCATGTGTATCCCCTTATACTAGCCTAATTTTTATTGTAAAAATAAATCATTTTATGAGAAAAGGCTGGTAACTGTACATTATATCTGAAGAAAGGTAAAAGTGTCAAAAGTTGAGAATAGTAGAGAAAGGATAGGTTAGTTAATTAGTAAATCGTGAGTCTATGAGTCTATAGATAAATTTTGTGGCTTTCTATGGACATTTTTTCTGAATAAGGTCCATCCTTCTAATGAAATTGATGTGTTTTAATTATGTGCATTGACTTATGCTGGTAGGCACCAATGTGTTCCTGATTTTTAACAGACTAAGGGCCTATTGACCTATTTTTTATGCTTCATGTTACAGACTCATATTTAGTATGTTGTACATGGTATTTGGGAACCTTCAATGTTCTAGAATTTTAAAATATGGGATCTGTTGCTAACCCAGGATGCAGGGTGTGTGTTTGTATGTGTCTATTTCTTTTTAACTTTTCTTCAGTGCTATGCTCATTTGTGGATGAAAGAAGATTTCAAAACTAGGATAGCAAAATCATTATCAGTTAGACGTCTGTAGAGCAATGCTGGTTGAGGAAGCCTATTTTGGTAAGGGAAACCTTTCCCTGTCTTCTTGCCTCCCCTCATCTTGCCTCATTGGTCCAATCTATGGAGCAGATGCTAACTCACCAGATACAACATGGTAACAGAGGAGGCTCAGTGATGGTGTTGTGTAACCCTCCATGCAGGCAACACCCAGGCACCGTAGAGAAATCTCATTCTCATTATTCATAGCATTAAAGATAAAATCAACATGCTCTACAGCTGCAATTCCTCTCAAAAGCAAACATTAAGAATAATCTAGAAACACGTGAGGCTGCTTTGGTGATTGAGCCATATTTGTTCTCTCTGACAAAGAATTTAAAGGCTTAGGGATGAGCCCTCCAGCCCCAAACACCACAGCAGGAATCCTGAGGTGAGAGAAGCTCTCCTTGACATTCCATGGGAGAGAGGAGGTGGGGTCAGGGGGGCAGGGGCCTCAGGCCAGTGGTGGTTGTGTGGTAAACATGTGTGGTAAACATGTCTCTGCTCAGTAGGACACCAAAAGCTGTGAAGGAGGGAGAGGAGGAAAGATCAAGGAAGACAACAAGAAAAATGGGAACATGTTTGGCAAAAGTATGCTCTTTGATATACTGACTGACCTGGGATAAAGACACCTGGGGGACAGACTTCCTTCATGGAAACTGAACTTAGGGAAGACCTAAGTCACAGGGACCCTTCTGGTAAGAGGTGTGGGCATGGAAAGGCAAGGATGGAGGTGGAGGGCGGGCAAGGATGAAACCCAGGTGTCCAGCTTGGGGTCTTTTGAGTGGATGAGGAGGAGACCAGTCTGTGAGATGAAGAAAGCAGGACAGGAAGCAATGATTTCTGAGGTCCCTCAGATATTGGAGCTTCTTCCTCCATTAAAAAAAAATCAAAATTATATTTTAGGATTGCATTGGTATAAAGACAGATATAATCGGGGCACCTGGGTGGCTTAGTCGGTTACGTCCGACTTCAGCTCAGGTCATGATCTTGCAGTTCGTGAGTTCATGCCCCGCGTCAGGCTCTGTGCTGACAACTCAAAGCCTGGAGCCTGCCTCAGATTCTGTGTCTCCCTCTCTCTTTGCCCCTCTTGCTCACACTCTGTCTCTCTCTCTCAAAAATAAATAAACATTAAAAAAAATTAAAGACATATAATCTAGGCTAGATTCATTATTACATTGTTATATTTGTTGTACTATATTTTATTATTACTATATGTATTTATTATTATATTTTGTGTTTGTAAATACCTTTATTATGTTTCTTTTTCTTCTGATATTAAACACAATTAAAATTAAAACATTGAGGGGTGCCTGGGTGGCTCAGTCGGTTGGGTGTCCGACTTCAGCTCAGGTCATGATCTTATAGATGGTGGGTTTGAGTCCCGCGTCAGGCTCTGTGCTGACAGCTCAGGGCCTGGAGCCTGCTTTGGATTCTGTGTCTCATTCTCTCTCTCCCCCTCCCCCGCTTGTGCTCAGTCTCTCAAAAATAAATAAATGTTAAAAAAATTTTTTTTTAAATTAAATTAAAACATTGACATGGACCCCTAAAAGTATCATGGTCACTGGGCTTCACCTGTCGTACCTAATGAAGTCGACCCTAGACACACTTCCCAACTTGCCTGGGATGGTTTTGGTTTATACCTGTTATTGTGGCTTAAGTGTTAGGAATGTACCATTTTCACATTCAAAAGTGGCCTAATTTGGACAGGAGAACATATGGTAACCTTATAGTGATGTCCTATGTTTGGGACCTGCTTAGTTTGAGGTGCCCATTGGGACATCTGAGTGAAAGTGTCTAGTGAAAAATTGGAGGTATGACTGGAAGCCAGAAGAAAGACCTGAGGTCAAAATATAGGGTGTGAATTATTGGTTTTTAAATTCCATTGAAACCATGGGACCCAATGCATGAGAAAAACAGAGGAGGAAAGCACATTCTGGGTAGGGACAGAAGAAGGCCTAGTGACATAAAGACATGGGAGGAGAAAACCTCACAAAATAGAGTTGTGTCACAAATCACGGAAAAAAATGATTCGATGGTGGTGGGAAGAGACAACAGCATGAAACACTGGAGAGAGGTCACATGAGAAGGGGGATCAAGTGGGTTCCCCCTTGGCTGGATTTAGTACAAGGAGCACATTGCCAATCCAGTGAGAGAGGTGTGGTTTCAATGGCCAGAAGGGAGACAGATGACAGGGACTTGAGGAGGGTGTGAGTGGGGGAAGTGATGCAGCAAGTGATGTCAGCTCCTCAAGTATCTGGGCCATGCTTTGGAAGACAGAGATCAGGCAACAACTGGAGAGGATGTGGGGTCCAGCAAGGCTTTGTTGTTGTTTTTTAAGATGAGAAGGAACTCAAGTAGCTATAAGAATAGATATGAAGGAGCCAGTCAAGAGTGATCAGAGTTGAGGACTGAGGAGAGAGGGGCAGTCACCTGGGGAGATTTGACTGGAATAGGACACCTTTCCTACATGAAGGGGAACAAAGGACTGGTGTGGCCGCAGGTAAATTTATAGGTGTTTTCAGCACCAAATACAACGACAATAAAAACATCACAATAGGGGCACCTGGGTGGCTCAGTCGGTTGAGAGTCCGACTTCGGTTCAGGTCATGATCTTGCGGTTTGTGAGTTCGAGCCCTGCATCAGGCTCTGTGCTGACAGCTCGGAGCTTGGATCCTGCTTCAGATTCTGTGTACCCCTCTCTCCCTGCCCCACCCCTGCTTGCGGTCTGTCTTTCTGTCTTTCAAAAATGAATAAACATAAAAAAATTAAAAAAAAAAGAGATCACAATAATATATGAACGCAATGAAAAGCAGATAGTGCTGGCCATGATTTTCTACTTATAATTACCCTTAAAAACAAGACTGTTTACACTCACAATATAAAATATTGGAGGCTAACGCCCAATTTTCAATACTCCAGAGCAGATGTAGAGAAGTGGCAACCATTAGGAATGCGTGCTTTAGTGTGACCTCTGAATTCAATAGTGGGTTCCTAGTTATGCCTTTTAAGTGCAATGTGCCCGGAGATGTTGGTCAGCAAGGGTGCTTGCCTTTAATATAGCATTTGCATCAGCCTCTGTCACACTCTCTAAGTGCAAAGGCTATGTGTGCAGCCAGAATCCTTCTGCTTTAAGGAATCCAATCCACCCCCAAGGTCAACCAAAGGGAGACTTCTTCATTTGCATCTCCCACATGGGCTTTCTCAGTGGGTCTCTCCCTTCCTCTGGCAGAAGCACTGATGCACACACACTTGAATTAGCATGAGAAGCAAGCTCTCAGGCTCAGAAAGTTGTGCTATACTCTTCAATTGTCTCTGTTTCAGGCTGGAATATTAGAAGTTGAGAAGAGAGGCAGAATTGGCTTAAATCTTTCCTAAATAACCTATACAAACTATCATGGCAGCCCCCGAGCAAAGAAAGTAACTATGCTAAGAACCTATGAGTCCCTCTACATTCCTATCCACCGCTTGGAGGAACTATGTTTGGAATATATTATCCAACAGGCCACAGGAAAATAGTGCAGACCTTTACTAGAAGAGGCCCAACATGAGTCATAGAAAAGGACTATCATCAATTTATAGAAATAACAAAGAGGTAGATGATTCCATGTTGCTTTGGTTATCTAGGCAATGGCCTCTACGAGAGGCCAAAGCATGACAGCAGTTATTGTCTTCTAAATAATTCATTCTTAGGGAAAATAGTGACAAGATTAAGGGGGAAGACCA
This sequence comes from Panthera uncia, assembly GCF_023721935.1. Taxonomy (NCBI): domain Eukaryota; kingdom Metazoa; phylum Chordata; class Mammalia; order Carnivora; family Felidae; genus Panthera; species Panthera uncia. Next base: position 71,305,273 of record NC_064816.1, read on the forward strand.
TGGATAATGAAATTAATTGGTTAAATTATAGTAAGATCACTAGCTATACTTTTTCAGGATTCTTATATAAAAGGTTTATTGAATATTCACTTCATGGATTGTCTCATCAATTCCTATATTAACTCTACACAGTAGTTACTATTATTATTCCCAAAACTCATAGAGAAGTTAAGTAATTTTCTTGAAGTTAGCTAGTGAGTGACAGAACTGGCTCAAACTCGAGATGGAATCCACCTTTGTATCTATTGCCCATCCTTTCTCTACAGCTGTGTTGTCCAATATGGTAGCCACTAGCTACCTGTAAATATTGAACTCTTGAAGGGTAGCTAGAATAAATACAGATGTTCTGTAGAGACAAAATATATATCAGATTTCTAGTATTTCACTTAGTATGAAAAATATTTATAAAATATCCCTTTCATAAGTTTTCAGATTGATGGCATTTGAAATGATAATATTTGGGGGGTTTGGAATAAGTAAATTAAAATTAATTTCCTCAGTTTCGACTTTTTCATGCGGCTAGGAGAAAATTCAAAATTACATCTGTGGCTTGCATTTGTGGCTTGTGTCATATTTTTATGGGACAACATTTCTCCATAGTTTTCCAAAAGGATCTGAAGAAGTAGACCTTTGCTAATTCACATCTTCAATTTTCTAAAACATGGGGGAGAGATAGGGTAGTAACTGATTCTCAAGTATTATTTTCCTATGCTTCCTAGGTTCCATAGGTCTTGAAAATAATAATATTCTAGTTAAGAATTACCTTCAGGATATTAAGCCCTATAGAGTAATCCTGTGAGTTCTGTAGAGTAAGCTGCTTATGGCTCTGTGAGCAAGGAATTAAACTGATGCACAAGTTCAGTCTAAAACGTTTCATGAACAATTGGTAACAGTCTATGTGTCCAACAGTAGAGAATGGTTATGGAAATTACAGGATATACATGAGATGAAATGTTAAATAAAATCGTGAACTTGATGCTTCTAAGATTTTATGACATGCTGGAAAATGTTTGTGATCTACTGTCCAATGTACAGTATCAACTTAACTATAGAAACGTACACGTACAAAGACAAAGCAGAAGACAGTTTACTAAGATGTTAAACAATGACTATCTCTTGGAGAGGACGAGGTTTGGGGTGATTAAAAAAAACAAATCTCTTTACACCCTTCTTATTTTTCTGACATCTCTACTGGGAGCAAGAGTTTCTTTTATAGAAATGATGCTTGAGTACAGCCAACTCCCTTCCCTTTTGCAGACTCTCTGCTCTCCTTCCCCAATCCCTTAAAAACAAATAAACACAGGGGCACCTGGGTGGCTCAGTCAGTTAAACGACCAACTTCGGCTCAGGTCATGATCTCACAGCTTGTGAGCTTGAGCCCCACGTCAGGCTCTATGCTGACAGCTCAGAGCCTGGAGCCTGCTTCAGATTCCGTGTCTCTTGGCCTCTAGCCCACTCACATTCTGTTTCTGTCTCTCTCAAAAATAAACATTAAAAAATACCCAAATAAATAGTAAACAACGACCACAAAAAACAATTGCAAAAATTGTCCGATGAAATCTTTAACTCTTTAACAATCACAAAACTGTGAAGCATGAAGGATGTAAGTTAAAGAAAGGTCGGTCTCATTTTATTGTGCTTCACAGATGGTGCGTTCTTTTCTTTTCTTGAAGAACAAATTGAAGGTTTGTGGCAACCCTGCTTCAAGCAATTCTGTTGGCGCCATTTTTCCAACAGCATTTGCTCATTTCGTGTCTCCGTCACATTCTGGTAATTCTTGCAATATTTCAAACTTTTTCATTATTATTATTATTTTTTATGGTGATCGGTGATCTTTGATGTTTCTATTGCCATGGTTTGGGGGCACTGCAAATATAAGATGACACACTTAATGATATATGTTGTGTGTTTCTGACCACTCTACCAACATGCCATTACCCCATCTCTCTCAATCCTTGGCCCTCTCTTCTCTCTGAGACAAAACAATATTGAGATTTAGGTAATTAGTAATGGCCTCTAAGTGTTCAAGTGAACACTTTAAATCAAAAGCTAGAAATGATTAAGCCTAGTGAGGAAGGCATGTTGAAAGCCGAGAGAAGCCAAAATCCAGGCCTCTTGAGCCAAAAACCAAGTCATGAATTCAAAGGCATGTTGAAAGCTGAGAGAAGCCAAAAGCCAGGCCTCTTGAACCAAAAAACCAAGTCATGAATTCAAAGGAAAAGTTCTTAAAGAAAGTGAAAGTGCTACTCCAGTAAACACAGGAATGATAAGAAAGCAAAACAGTCTTATTGCTGCCATGGGGTAATTTTGAGTGGTCTGGACAGAAGATCAAACCAGCCACAATGTTCCTGTAAACCAAAGACTGATCCAGAACAAAGCCTTAACTCTCTTCAATTCTGTGAAGGCTGAGAGAGGCGAGGAAGCTGCAGAAGAAACATCTGAAGTTATCAAGTTTGGTTCATGAGCTTTAAGGAAAGAAACCATCTCCATAAGGTAACGTGCAAGGTGAGGCACCAATGCTGATGTGGAAGCTACAGTGAGTTATCCAAATGATCTAGTTAAAGTCATTAAGGAAGGTGGTTATCCTAAAGAGATTTGTAGTGTAGAGGAAACAGGCGTCAACGGGGAGAAGATGACATCTAGGACTTTCATAGCCAGAAAGGAGAAGTCAACGCCTGGCTTCAAAGTTTTAAAGGACAGAATGACTCTCGTTAGGGAGCTAATGCAGCTGGTGACTTAAAGAGAAGCCAGTGCTCATTTACCATTCTGAAAATTCTAGGGCCTTTAAAAATTTGCTATATCTGGGGCGCCTGGGTGACTCAATGGGTTAAGCTTCCAACTTTGGCTCAGGTCACTCTCTCGTGGTTTGTGAGTTTGGGTCCTGAGTTGGGCTCTGTGCTGACCGCTCAGAGTCTAGACCCTGCTCCGAATTTTGGGTCTCCCTCTCTGTCTGCCCCATCCCCTGATCGTGCTCTGTCTCTCTATCTCTCTCCTTCTGAAATAAATAAACATAAAAAAAAAAAAAGAATTTCTAAATCTGCTCTGCCTGTGCTCTATCAGTGGAACCATAACGCCTGGATGACAGCACATCTGTTTACAGCATGGTTACCTGAATATTTTAAGCCCACTGTTGAGGCCTGCTCAGAAAAAAAAAAAACAAAAAACTTCCTTTCAAAATATTACTGCTCATTGACAATGTGCCTGGCCACCGAAGAGCTCCCTGATGGAGATGTACAATGAGATTATCATTGCTTTTATGCTTGCTAACACAATATCCATTCTGTAGCACATGGATCAAGAAACAATTTTGACTCTTAAGTCTTATTATTTAAGAAATACATTTCATAAGGCTTTTGCTGCCATTGATGGTGATTTATCTTATAGATCTGGTCAAAATAAATTGAATACCTTCTGGACGGGATTCACCACCCTAGATGCTATTAAGAACTTTCACGATTCGTCGGAAAAGGTCAAAATAGAAACATGAATAGGAGTTTGGAACAAGCTGATTCCAAACCTCATGGATGACTTTGAGGGGTTCAAGACTTTGGTGGAGGAAGTAACCACAGATGTGGTGGAAACAGCACAAGAACTAGAATTAGAAGTGGAGCCTAGGCCTAGAGATATGACTGAATGGCTATAATCTCGTGATAAAACTTGAACAGATGAAGAGTTGCTTCCTATGAATGAACAGAGAAAGTGGTTTCTTTTTTCTTTTCTTTTCTTTCTTGTTTTTTTTCTTTTTGGAGAGAGAGAGCACAAGTGAGGGAGAGGGTCAACGAGAGAGGGGGAGAGAGAGAGAGAGAGAGAGAGAGAGAGAGAGAGAGAGAGAATCTTAAGCAGCCTTCATGCTCAGCACAGAGTGAATGGGGAGCTCGATCCCACAAACCTGGGATCACGACCTGAGCTGAAATCAAGAGTTGGACGCTCAACTGACTGAGCCACTCAGGTGCCTCACAAGTGGTTTCTCAAGATGGGATTTACTCCTGTTGATGCTGTGAGGATTGTTGAAATGACCACAAAGGAATATTATATAAGCTTAGTGGATAAGGCAGCACCAAGGTTTGAGAGGACTGACTCTAATTTTGAAAGAAACTCTACTGTGGGTAAAATGCTATCAAACAGCATCACGTGCTACAGAGGTTCATGAAAAGAAGAGTCAATCCATGTGGCAAACTTCATTGTTGTTTTATTTTAAGAAACTGCCATAGCCACCCCACTTCAGCAACCACTGCCCTGATCAGTCAACAGCCATCAACATCAAGACAGGACCCTCCACCAGCAAGATCAGAACTCAGTGAAAGCTCAGATGATAGTTGGCACTTTTTAGCAATAAAGTATTTTTTAAGTAAGGTATGAATGATGTTTTTTTAGACACAATGCTATTGCACACTGAATAGGCTATAGTATAATGTAAACATAATTTTTATACACACCGGGAAAGCAGAAAATTCAAAAAGTTTGACTGGCTTTACTGAGCTATTCCCTTTATTGTGTGTGGGACTGAACCCACGTCTCTGAGGTATGCCTGCATAATGATGTCTTTCCTGACTTTAAAAGTTTCTAACACTTGAACGTGTTAAAGGCTGGAGTGATTTTCAAAAAAGAGATTGAGTAGATGGTGTTGCTGCCTATGACAGGGCCGAGGACAGGTTACCATTTCTTCCTATCTGAGACCACATGGAAAGAAACAATGGTGGGTGTCCTAGGGCTAAGTACTTGGAATTTGGATTTCTTGCCAGAGTCTATTAAAGACAGCCATTAACCAATTGAAGGATTAGTTTTGCTTTATAGTGGAATATCTTTTTTTGTTTTTAATCCAACGGCCCCTTCTTCTTTCTTTTTGATTCAATTTTTTACAACATAGCGCTGAGAGGCTTGCTAAAAATGTCTAAGAAACATCTAAATCTAAATAATAGAAATCTTATAACTTACAGATTGTTTTCCAAAGTAAAATGTGTCCTGACACTTAAAAGTCAGATATTTCACCTTTAAATATAGCTACTAACACATTTTGACTAAATACAATTATTTAATTTCTAGTTAATAATTTTACAGCAGAACTGATAGCAGTATTCATATAGCAGAGCTTATAGGATGAATATATATTATAAAATACATCTAAGATATATGTGTGCTCCATTTGAATTCTGATTTTTGTTTCTCATTTGCTTGGAAGTTATTTAAAATGCTTAATAATTCTAAGGGAGATGTAGGTTCTTAGATTAAATGAAGATTAGGTAGGTCTTAATATGTCTTCTGTCTCCATTGTTTCTAGTTTACTATTAAATACATATAAGGATATTGTGTCAATGAAATTGCATCGTTCGGCTGTTCAAAGCCATGAAATTGGAAATTTTCAGCTCTCCTGGCCATATGAACTTATCCATAGTACCCAGATCGCATCGTATACAGCACACGCATAACAAGTCTCCAAAACTTTCATTTTCAAAGCATAATGGCTTTTAAAAATTAAAGTAATAAAGGAGAGAAACTCAAGGGGTTTTTAGTTAAATTTTTTAAGAATGGGAATTTTCTCCAGGAATAAAAATCAGCAGGCCTTGAGATACTGCAGTAAAGTTTAGATGCTGGATCTAATCGGATCTAAAGAACAGTGGCCTAGACAAAATAAAACTCTCTTCTGCTGTTCAAACTTGATCTGCATTCTCTTCAAGGTCCAGACTTTCCTTGGGGGGGGGGGGCGCTATGGAAATGCACACCCCTGTTAATTCCAGGATGCAGGATTGTTAAACATAAAATAATGTACTGAGGTAGAGCATCAAGCCATCCATCACAAACAGACAAGTCGGGAAACAGAAAAGCACTGCATTTTCAGAGTAAAATGCAATATAATGACCATTGCTTTGAAATGGATCAATCTGGCCACATTGGCGCAGCTGTGCGGCATTCAAAGCAGCAATCACGGTCGGCTCTGGTGTGGTAGTTTTCTTCCCAATGTCATCTCATTTTATCCCCTCAGAAAATGGCAGTGGGGACAAAAAAGATGCAGGAGACACACATCAGGTTTTCCTCCAGAGTCCTTTCTATTGTGTTAACAACTCTCAATTGTGCTAGCAATTTTCTCCTGTCTTGTATTAGGAATTACACTGGCACAATTTGCACCTCTCCAGGTAAGCCTGCACCTGCACCCACCCTAGCCCCATTTCCAGCGAGTTGGCAACTCAGTCACGACCATTTATGTTAGGCCAGAGATGGGCAGAAAGGCCTCGTGACCAATGGTTTTAACAAATCTATAAATGCTTAACCCAAGTCTTTCAGTTTTATTATAGTCAAGACTTTATGCCTTGGGTTTGTTTTTTTTTTCCTAACGCAGAAAGGAGGGAAGACGTCTATATTGTTCGACTGTGCTCACTGGTGCCCAGGTTGTAATTGCTATAATAGTAGAAAGAGGATTGGAAGTAAAGAGAGCTGATTTCTAGCATCTGTATAACCATTAATCATCTTGGAGACCTTAGAAAAGTCATTTGAGACAGATAACAGCACCGACTCTGTCTACCTCCTCATAAGGTCGTTATGATGCTGAAAAAGAGAATCCAGATACAAAAATGTTTGGATAATTTTAAGGATCTCCACAAAAATGTTTGGACAATTTTAAGGATCTCCACAAATGTGAAGCGTTTTGTCATATTGTGACTCTTGAGAAATAAGCATAGATTCTAATTGATACTTGGCTGAAATATCTAATTCCATTTTTTTCTAAGACTTTAAAAATTCTTTTATAAGATGTAATAAATAGTGTTACCATCGTGGATACATTTTCTGTAATATCCCTCTCAACTTGAAAATTCCTATCATACGCCATCCACAAAAATACATTCCAGATAGATTAAATATCTATTTATAAAAAAATTAATAAATTTGAGAAAGTACCAAATGAAAATACGGGAATAGTTGTAGAGGCCTAAGTTAGAAAACGCCTTACTAGCATAACATAAACCTAAAAGCCGAAAGAAAAAGTGCAACATATGTGACTATATAAAATTTATAACTTCTCTGAGGCACAAATAAATTTGGAAGACAATGAAGAATTGGTATAAAATTTTCCCCATATATAATAGTCAGAGCGCTAACATTCATAAAATATAACACTGCCTATAAATCAACAATAAAAAGATAAATAATCTAATAGGAAATAGCAAAAGATATGAATAAACAATTCATAAAGGAAATACAAATAGCTAACAAACAAGAGAAAAGATGCTTAACACCACTGGGAATTGGAGAAGTGTGCACAATGGTACCATCATTTTGAAGGGAAAGTTTGAGGTATCTCTGAAAGTGAAAGCTGTTTATACATGGGACACAGAAATTTCATTTCTAGATGTCCTTTCTGTGGTAAGAGTCACACTAATACAAAGATGGCTATAGAAGCATATTCACGGGGACATTATTTTCAACAGGTAAATACTTTACAAAGGACTCAAAGATCAATCAATCCATGGAGACTCCTTAAATAAATTATGCATCACTCATAACATGGGATACTAGGATACTATAAAGGCGTTAAAAAGTAAGCCCTGCCATAGAAAGATGTGGATGATGTTTGGGTGGGTAAAAGAGACAAGTTCTAAATGGTATTCCCAAGGATGGGCCTACTTTGTGACAAAAGTATTTTTTTATACACCTACGTATTATCTATCGACTCTCTCTCTCTCTCTCTCTCTCTCTCTCTCTCTATATATATATATATATATATATATATACATACATACACACACATATATATATGTGTATATATATATATACATACATATGTATGTGTGTGTATATATATATATATATACATATGTATGTGTATATATATATGTGTGTATATATATATATATATATATATATATATATATATTCAAAAGGTTTACTGGAGAATGGAATGTGAGGAGTGAGGGAAGACACCCATAGCGTTTGACTATGCTACCAAGAGATACCAAGAGCTCCCTTGTAAGTAAGCAACAAAGGCCACAAAAATTTCCCAACATCTTGTTGCTATGTACTCATATATAAAACTTACTTAGCTAACTTTAGTCTGAAAGGAAAACCTCTCAAGTTTCGAATTCTGTTGGTCAGAGAAATGTCTCCTTTAACCCCTGAGAAGTGAACCTACTTAGGGGCGCCTGGGTGGCTCAACCAGTTAAGTGTCCAACTTCGGCTCAGGTCACGATCTCACAGTTTATGAGTTCGAGCCCTGCATCGGGGCTCTGTGCTATTATATCCTCTGTCTCTCCCTGCCCCCCCATCTCTCCCCTCCCCCACTTGTGCTCACTCTCTCTCTCTTTCAAAAATAATAAATAAACATTAAAAGAAAAGAAGTGAACCTGCATGGGAAGAGACTTTCTGCCTTCCCAGGGTGTGTTGACCATTCCAACTCTATATTACATGGGTGGGTTTAACAGTTCACCCGTCACAAACAAGGAGCGATTAGGGTAAACAAAGATCCTAGTGAAAGGTAAAAGCTCCAGACAGCCTAGGAATGGGAGCAGGTAGAGACAAGGTATCAGTTCCCTTGAGATAGGATTTTTCGAATCACAAGTGATATGATCCAGCTTTCATGATAGTCACAATAGGCGATAGGTGATAGTCGGGCTGTCCACGGGCTCTGCCAACAATGAAAGCCCACTGTACTTCTCCCTAAGCACATCTTCCTTCTTCGAAAATCTGCTTCTTAGTGCCTTGCAGGAAATTAATTCCCTGAGAACTGTAATCTACTGGGGAAATTAAGTTTCCATGATCAAGTAAGTTTGGGAAATACAAGGTCAAGTCAAGTTTATCTTGGTGAGAATATCCAACTACTTCTAATATGTTAAATGTACTATGAACATCTATAAAGGATTATGGTATATAGCATTTTACAAAGTCCTTTTTAAATTTTTAGTTATTTATTTTTAAAGTAATCTCTGGGGTGCCTGGATGGCTCAGTTGGTTTGGTGTCCGACTTTGGCTCAGAGCATGATCTCATGGTTTGTGAGTTCGAGCCCAGAGTTGGGCTGTGCTGACAGCTCAGAGTCTGGACGCTGCTTCAGATTCTGTGTCTCCCTCTCTGTCTGCACCCGCCCCCCTCACATTCTGTCTCTCCCTCTCAAAAATAAATACACGTTAAAAAAAATTTTAAGTAATCTCTATGCCCAGTGTGGGATTCGAACTTATGACCCCGAGATCAAGAGTTGTATGCTCTACCAACTGAGCCAGCCAGGCACACTTACAAAGTTATTTTTAATTGTGGAACCAACCACTGTTTTAGAATACTAGTTTGGAAAAATAGGACCTAAAGTGATAAAATGTCCTAGGTCTTGACAGCAAGTCCATTCACTTTTTTAAAGTTTATTTGTTTGTTTATTTAGAGTATGAGCAAGGGAGGAGCACAGAGAGAGGGAGAGAGAGAATTTCAAGAAAGTTCCTCACAAACCGTGAGATCATGACCTGAGTTGAAATAAAGAGTCAGACGCTTAACCAACTGAGCCACCCAGGTGCTCCATAAATCTGTAATTCTTATTTGGCTTTTGAGACAATAAAAGTGGTTAATGAACAGCCATTATTGCCTTCAGAGTCTCTAGGGATCCAGGGACTCATGTAAAATATCACTGTTTTAGGCAATTAATTTTATAACTAACTTTAATCTTTCATATTTTAGTGGAAATAAATTCTCTAGTATGGTCTTCAGTTGGAGCTGAGAGCAAAGAGTGAGGAAATTTGGGGAGATGAACATACTTCTAGTACAAGGGAACCCTTAAGTAATAGATTTTCCAGCCTTCTCTATACCCAATAATGTATTTCGTGCAGTGGGCGCAGGGGGGTGGGGTGGGGGTCCTAAATTTTTTAAGGTTCCTGAACAAAATTTTCACACTCCATAATTGCCAGTACCAAGAATTCTTTACATGATGGTAAAAAATAAGGGCCTGCAAGTCATATGTATTTCTCAGAACTGTCATCATTTTCTGAATTAGTAGGGTTTTTTTCAGTGAACTCACAGTATTTCCAAGTGGTGAAATTCAAGCATAAGGTTCTAGGAAGCATGTATGCCAGACACAGAGCAGTTTATGGTTTGTTTACATGAGTCCTGTCCAACATCCTCCACCCCAGGCTGGGAAGCCAACCGTTTCTACCATTCCAGAGCTCTCACTTTGATACTAATCATCTTATCTGGCTCTCACTTCCTTTTATTTTATTATTATTTTTGAACAGGAGAAAAACAAACAGAAGTTTAGTAGTACGTATACCTTCTGTATACACAGGAGATACTTAGGAGAATTGAGTAACTCCCCCTCACCTCTTTTTTTTTTTTTTAACAGGTCTTTATTTTTGAGAGACAGAGAGAGACAGAGTGGGGGAAGGGCAGAGAGAGAGGAAGACACGGAATCCGAAGCAGGCTCCAGGCTCTGAGCCGTCAGCACAGAGCCCAATGTGGGGCTCGAACCCACGAACCACGAGATCATGACCTGAGCCAAAATCATATCCCTAACTGAATGAGCCACTCAGGCGCCCCTCACTTCTTTTTAATATAAAAAATTAGTTAGGGGAGCTACTAAGTTAAAGAAGCTTCTGCTTGTGGTTCAGCCTGGGCTGGGGAATATCTTTTATCTCTCCAAATTTTTCAGGTTACACCAGGGGAAAACTTAACAAGGTATATAGATGTTTCTTGTGTGTAAAATGATGGATCAGGTTAATTGTCCTCTAAGATTGGGATACCAGATATGTGGTGGTGCCTGTTGTGACACAGGAGCAACACGGGATCAACCACAAAATCAACAGATAGTAAAAGGAAGTCGTACAGAAAATCACAGACATATCGAGTTTGAGGTATCTATGGGATATCCAGGTGGAGATAGTCTGGAGACAGACAGATAGGTGTCTCCTGCTCCAGACAGAGGTCTGAGATAGAATAACTAACACTGGAATCATGCATCATAGTCATGAGAGCTTGGGACTAAAGAATAAAACCCAGGGAAGGCGTGGGGACAGAACCCCCAGGAACAGCAGAGTGTAAGTGGAAGGTGGAGAAAGGAAAATCAGTAGAGACAGAAGAAACTGTTAATAAATTAAAAAACAAAAAACAAAAAACAGAAAAGAACAATGTCGCAAAGCCAAAGTAGAAGGGAGAGAAATGGTCATGAGAGAGCCTACTGTGTCAGAGAGTCAACAAGAAGACTGAGAAGGGTCCACTGGATTTGCCAACAAGGGGGTCATCTTATAGTAACCCAGTATGTAGGTATAGTAAAGATTGGTAGTGTGGACTTGGAAGCTATAGGCACCTGTGCTGGGGCCTTGGCCCCATCAGCTGTGTGAACTTGAACTAGCTATATAACCTCACTGAGCCGGAGAATCCTCATGTACAAAGTGAAAATTCTGCATTTATGTCTGATTCTCAAGGTAATCCACGGAATGAGTGAATCAGTGCATATAAAGCTTTTATTACAGTGTGTGATACTGTGTTTATAAAGTAGATTCTCAATAAATGCTGGGTTTTTTCCTTAAACCAGGACCTCAACCCACACTCATGTTTGAAATTAGGGAGCTAGTTTCAACCCCTTCTCTTCATCTTACGTGTCTAATAATCATGTATTTTTGTTTTCTCTCTTTTAGCAGCTCACCACACATCCTTATTCCCACAGCCACCAGCTCTTCAGATGTTCCCTACCCCATGCCTGCGTTGCTATAATAGGCTCCTGACTGTTCTCTCTGCTGGTGCCCATCTCCACTTGCCCCTACCCGTGGATGTCCATCAAGCATCATAGGCATTAAGCTTTTCACAGCCCTTTAGCCCTCTACATCCCCCTCAGGATAAAGCATAAATATTCAAATTAGTTTCTGAGTCCCCTACCCCAGGCTCTGGACCTTTCAAGGTGAACTTCACCTCCCAGAACTGCTCAAGTTGCAGAGCAAACTTAGCCTCTCCTGACTGAGTCAACTGCACAGGCTCATCTGTGGCTCTGTGCCTCTGTCCCTGCTACTCCCTCTGGACGTGGAATGCCCTTCTTCTATTTGTCATGATGAAGCCCACCATTTGAGGTCCAATTCAAGCCCCTGAGATCCATAGATGGTTTTCTCCTAATAGCTCTGAGAGCATTTACCATCCATGATGATTTTTGTGTGTGTGCTTTCGGTTTGTTAAGCTGATTTCATGTAGACTAGGAGCTCCTTGAGGACTTCTAAGAGTGTTTCACTTCTTTGCTCCCTTTTTTAATGCTTAGGTTTATCCTGGACACGTTTCAAATACTTGATAAATATTTATTAAAATGAAATAAAACTTTGGGGCACCTGAGTGGCTCAGTCGATTGAGCGTCTGAATCTTGGTTTCGACTCAGGTCATGATCTCATGGTTCGTGAGTTCAAGCCCCACATCGGGCTCTGCACTGGCAGGGAAGAGCCTGCTTGAGATTCTCTTTCTCCCTCTATTTTTTGCCCCTCCCTTGCTTCTGCTCTCTCTTTCTCTCTCAAAGTAAATAAATAAACTTAAAAAAAACAAAACAAAACAGAATTCCTGTCTAACAGAACATGCAAGAACAATATGCATCCAGAAAGGAGTGCTTCTTTTGGACATTGGGCAGCAACACCATTTGCCAGGGGGATAGAGTGATCATTGTAGGAAGGCATTTTCTTTTTGTTTGTTGTTGTTGTTGTTGTTTCTTATTTTTTAATGGGAATTTTGCATTTTTAGTTGTATTATTTTTTTAAGTTTATTTATTTATCTTGAGAGAGACAGAGAGAGAGCACAAGCAGGGGAGGGGCAGAGAGACAGGGGGACAGGGGCTCCATAGCAGGCTGTGTCTGACAGCAGAGAGCCTGATTTGGGGCTCCAACTCATGAGCCGAGAGATCATGACCTGAGCCGAAGTTAGACACTTAACCAACTGAGCCACCCAGGCACCCCGGGAATTGCATTTTTAAATCGGCAAGCCACCCCAAACTCTAGTATAATAAAATGGGGCAAGAACACAAAAAAATGAAAAAGCCAAGTACCACAGCTATAGGAAATGCAATGTGGCCCGGGGGAGGGGTGGGGTGGGGAGGTGGAGAGATGGCGGGTGGGGAGGTGGGGGAAGAACATGCTCTGAGACAAACGGAAGGGGTTCCATCGAATCCAACCACTGTGCAGCCTTATGAACTAGGACAAGTGACCTAAGTTCTGTGACCCTCAACTTCCTCATTTGCCAAGGAAGTCTACTAATTCCTTCCTGGTAATGTTAGAGAAAGTGAAGCTCAATAATATGTAAATTACTTAGACCACACTCAGCATATCGCCAAGGCTTAGAAACATCCGCGTGATCATCTAACCTCTACTCTGGCCAATCACTTCTCTGCGTTCTCTCGCAGAACGGGCATGGAGGTATGTACGTGACCTCCAAGGTCTGCTGGGCCCTGAAGTTCCATTAGTTTTCTTCCACCAACCATAACCAGCACGCAGTCAAAGCCTGGCTTGTAAGGGTTATAAGAAGCAAGGGTAGTCCCATCTGGGGCGCGCTTTATGATGGGCTAGGGGGAGCATGGCTGCCTTTTCATCCAGTACATTCGATTCCAGTCAGGCTGGAAAAGCCTCATGAAACCTCTGAGTGGGCTTGCCAGTCAGAGTGGCCTTAATCCCCTGGCACGGGTGACATCATCATCTATCCCTGTGAAGTCGTCACCTTAGGAAATACAAACTCTTGTGCTTCATTTAAATAAATAGGCCAAGGATGACTTCCAGGAACTAGAGATAATGGATGGCGCGGGGGTTGATATGAATGAGAAGGAAGGGCGGGGAATGCTGGGTTGGGAACTGAGCCACCTGAGGGTGGAAAGCCTTACCTGGCTCATGATAGGACCACCACCTCTTGGTAAAGCCTCCCATAAAGAAATACTTGGTAGACGCAAAATCCTTGGTAGAAACCCACTTTTAATTTCAGGGGTAGACTTGAGCTTTTCCTTCCCATCTGTATTCCTCTCCGTATAACATGTAAGGCCAAGATGCCCTGTCCCTCCCTTCCCCTACACGGGATTACACCTACACATCACCCTGTCCTTGCGCTCCAGGCCTGCATCACCGCAAGCCCTAATGACCACCAGCAGCCTTGGATGGCAAGTGCTCCAGTGTCCCTTCCCACCTGACGCTGGGCCTGGCACACATCTGGACTTAGCGAGTGCACAGCCTGATTGCTCATCCCTGGCCCACAGAGTCCTGCCTGGGACTCCAGGGAGCAGTGACAGGGCGGCAGAGCAGTGGACTCCTGAGCCCCTCTTCCTTCTTAGCACAGATGTTTTTATCCATTTTATAGAAATGATTTCATTTGGAAAAGCATGGATGTGAGAAGGAAAAGATGGTGAAAAACATCGGTGGCTTAACTCTCAAATGTTAAAAAGGAAACTGAGGCCAAGAGAGGTTGTAGGAGACTTGTTCAAGGTCATCTTGTAAGTAAAGCATCAATGCAGGGACGAGACCCTGCGTCTCCATCCACAACCCCACCCACTACATACAGTGTCTCATGCTGTCACTTCCACCACCATGTGCTCTAGAAACTTCCCCGTGACTCCAGTCAGCTCCAGTGGGCAGCCTGCTGTCTCCACCAGAGACCCTGGCCGATGTCAAGGAGATCAAATCAGCTCCTTTATGGGGCACCTGGGTGGCTCAGTCAGTCAAACATCTGACATCAGCTCAGGTCATGATCTCCTCGTTCATGAGTTCGAGCCCCGCTTCAGGTTCTGTGCTGACATCTCAGAGCCTGGAGCCTGCTTCAGATTCTGTGTCTCCCTTTCTCTCTCTCTGTCCCTCCCCTGTGCGCGCTCTCTCTCTCAAAAATAAATAAACATTAGGAAAAAACCACAAAAAAAACAAAGCAGTTTCTTTAAATCAATTCTGATGGTTTAGACACGCGTCTCGGGAGCTTTTCAGAAACCCTCTAATGGACTGGGGCTTGATACTCACTTCGCCTCAGTCAGAATCTACTCTTCTACACCCTCTTTGACACGTTGCATTTATAACTGTCTCTAATGAGAACAGAAGCGTTCAACTCACGCTGGCAAAGGCTCACAAGCCAGCTCTCTAAAAGCCGTGTGAGGTGACAGCACAGTAACATACGGATCCTCCGGAGTGTGTGGGAGAACAGTAGAGACATACCAGGTTCTACCTTTCCTAGGGTGATACAGTGATGTCACCGATGGTGCCTAGAAAACAGCATTTACCCAATGCCTTAGTTTCCCCAAAGAGCATAATGTATGTTCTAGGGAAAAGTGTTTTATTTATTAAGAAGTCTGGGAAACACTAAATACTACCCCACCTTAGAAATTTACCAACTGAATGGCATAATGGCCCTGAGACAGCTAAACCGTTCTAATTTTGTTTACACTAAACTTCTTGGACCACAGAACTGTCAGATTTGCTCTATACCTGTGAAAATCCTGCTGAAGTGGTACTCCATGGAACATGCTTTGGGAAGCACAGCACCACAAAACTGATAGCAGCTTGCATCACGGGGATTTATCTGAATTGCTAAATGGAAGCTCTCAGATCCTTAGGAAAAATTAGGACCACCAGAAATAAAACATTGTCATGTTGGCATGCAATCAGTCCTGCTTGGTGAACATGCACCATTGTCCTAGAGAGAGTCCATTGTTAGAAACAAAAATGCAAGAAAGGAAGGAAGGAAGGAAGGAAGGAAGGAAGGAAGGAAGAGAGGAAGGAAGGAAAGAAAGAAAGAAGGAAGACAGGGAAAGGAAAGAGGAAAGGAAAAGAAAAAGAACAGAAAAAAAGAAAAAGAATAGAAAAAGAAAATAAGGAAGGAAGAGAAAGAAAGAAAGAAAGAGAGAAAGAAAAGTAACATTGCCCTAAGTACTTTAAATGCTCCTCACGAAGTCTTATTGGCACTTAGTCTTTCTGTCTCCCTTTCCCTGTGCTATTTCCGTAACATTACATGGTTGCATTTACCAAGTTTCTCTATTGCTCGCTCCATGCACTTAGCTTCTTCATGTTCTACAGCCACGGACTAGACCCACAGCCTCCAACCATGTGTCTTATAATAATGTATCCTGGTAGCCATGGAAACTCCATGCGAGGGTATAGATGGATCAGCAGAAAGGAATCCCCACATGCAGAAAAAAAACAAAACAAAACACCCAAAGCCTGTGTCATGATGAACGGTGGGTCAGGTGCATATTTTCTGATTAAAGGATAGCATTACTACACCATGCGGCTTAAATGAAATTGAAGATGACAACCAGTGTACCACATAGGGTACTGATACGTAAGAAGACACCAAATCTTACCCTAAATACCACAGCAAGATGGACGTAAGCAGGCGCGGGACAGTCTATTTCCTGTCATGCATGATCTATGCATCTTTTCCTCTCTTCTTCATCACTTTTCTGCTGATACTCCCTAACTTCCACAGTACTGCTTTTATATCATGACATCGAGGGGAGATTGAGGCACCGTCACTGACCAACGGGACCGGGAACCCAGCTATACCCACATGGCTTTGCTCTCAGGACTTGAAAGATACCTCATCGGTTTACACAGACCATTCTGAACACAGCTACCTTGAGAAAATCGCTTGACCTCTCTGGGCTCCTTTTTTTCACCTATAAAACAAAGATACGGATATGGATCTGTCTGGCAGGGTTAATACCTAGACCAACATATCTGTCATACGGCTGTCTTGGGCAGATTGAAAACTGGGGAAATACTAAATTTTAGTAGTACAATTCTACTGACCTTTGCAGAAATGAGACCAAGTTAGCACAAAGAAATACACTCAAGGCAGACCGAGATGACTCAAGTAGCATACCAGTTTCA
The DNA here is from genome assembly GCF_023721935.1 of Panthera uncia. Taxonomy (NCBI): domain Eukaryota; kingdom Metazoa; phylum Chordata; class Mammalia; order Carnivora; family Felidae; genus Panthera; species Panthera uncia. Next base: position 71,322,049 of record NC_064816.1, read on the forward strand.
ATGAGATGCAGGTGATATTCTTTTGAAAAGATAAAGTACTTCTGAAGTGTAAGGTATTAAACCATCTCCCGATCAAAAGATTTGTGATGATTAATCTCAGCACAGAAAAGAAAGGGGAAAAAAAGGAGAAAAAGAGTCTAAGGGACTGAACTTAGGAAGGGATGGTGACGAGAATCGGGGGGCAGGCCAGAGTAGATAACTAGGAGGTGGTGAATCCTGTCTTTAGCATTTGTTCTTACCCCACGCTCTAGCAGTTCTGATAGTCTGACCCAGAATTTTCATCCTAATTAATTCTTACTGTGTGCACAAAGGGTGAAGAGGTAAGGGTTAATGGAAGGCATCAGTGATCACCATGAGCTCAATTCAGTCTCTGTTTTAACAAGTAACCGTCACATGCAAGACACTGTTGGGTACTTGAGGAGGCACAAAAAGGGAATACTCCTACTCCACAATTCCCCGACAAAGGATATCCTCTGGGAGCTTACCACACTCCATGCACCAGCCCCTCCAAGGGGGCTTACCTCTTGGCATGGAGACGTTCACAATTTCACAACTATCATACAAGTGAGGATATTTTAAGTGCTTTCGGAACATTACGGCAGGTTAGAAGAAACCCATTCCAAAGAATTCATCAGCAAAGTCTTCATGAAGTATGCTGATGTTTACAGAGAGCTTGTGGGCAGGATTTCCACTCACAGAGGTGAGAAAGGGCTTGAACAGGGGTCCAGAAGAGAGAAGACTATAAGCCCAGTTTGAGATAAATATCAGGTTCAAATAAAGCAGTTTTGCATGGGGCAGAACACAGACGGGCCCCCTCTTGTACATGGCTGAGCAGCATGTCATGGAATAGTGGAAACAGGGAACGGGGGACACTGAAGGAGTTTGTGCTGTGGATTGGGGCAGAGACAACAAGCCAAGAGAACGGTTGGAGACACTAAGGTGGAAAGAAAACTACTAAGAAGAAGAATCCTGTAGTAAGTAGAGTAGTAAGAAGAGTAACAAAGGAGGGGCAGAGTGATTTTTCTCTTAGCCTACAGTCCGTTAAGCTCTAAAATCAGCCTTCCGCCACCAGTACAATATGGAGATTGTAAAATCCACTTGCCTCTTCTGACTCTCCACCTTACTGGGGGCTCCGCACGGAATTTATGAATGATTTTAATAACTGACATTCATTAAGTGTTTACCACATATATACAACTTACATAACTCATACTCTATGGTAGCCACACCCTCTTTTGGAAACGCTCTCTCACCTTTTGGGACACCGTCCTCTCCAGGGTCTCCTGATAGTCCCCCAACTCCTGCTTCCTGATTCCACTTCTGGCCACACCACCAGAGACACTCAGGATAGCATCCCTTTCATGTTGTATCATATTCTCAGGTGGGGGATTGGCTTGTGGAAACCACGCATGTCATCCAAAGATTCTGAGAAGGCACGTCTTTCTGGTTGAGAACCATTAATACTCTCTCATTTCCGACAAGTTTAAGTAGCTTCTTTTCTTTTTTCTTCCTGCCTCTCCCCTCCCCTCCCCACCTCCCTCTCTCTCCTCTTCTCCTTCCTAATCCCACTCTCTCATTTTTCTCATTACCAAACTCCCAGTTTCAACTCTGCATAACAAACAACATATTTTGCCTTGTTTCCTCCTCTGTCCATCCTTCCCTCACTTCCCTCCCTTCCTACCATTTTATCTGTTTATTATCATCTGTCATCTTTCCTTTTGTTACCTCTTCCCGCTGCAGTACCTATATAACACCCATTTCAATACATGTTCTATGTTGTTTTTTTATTCTTGAAGTGCCATGCACAGAGTAGATACACAATAATCATTTAGATTGAGCTAAATAGGGGCGCCTGGGTGGCTTAGTCGGTTAGGCATCTGACTTCGGCTCAGGTCATGGTCTGTGGTTCGTGAGTTCGAGCCCCGCATCGGGCTCTGTGCTGACAGCTCAGAGCCTGGAGCCTCCTTCAGATTCTGTGTTTCCCTCTCTCTCTGCCCCACCCCTGCTCATGCTCTCTCTCTCTCTCTCTCAAAAATAAACATTAAAACATTTTTAGATTGAGCTACATATGCTCATGTGTTTACCAAATAGAAAGGCACATACATTTCAACTCTTAGAGAAGACTATATAGAAATTAAAACTGATGGGCAAGGCTATAAAAGTGTAAGTCTTTGGACAATAACTTCTGAGTGGGTTAATTATATTCAGGTACTCCACAGAGCTTAGACTTTGAGGAGCTTTCTGTCCAATAGCACTCTGTGGATGAGCGTTGAAGACCGGATTGGGGAAGAAACAGAGAAAGAAAAAGCAGCTGTGACATCCTTGAGTAATTATAAAGCGCCAGTGAGAGAAGACGAAGCATGGGGACAAAAGGCACAGCACAGGGAACATGGTCAGTGGTAGTGTAAGAGCACTGTGGTAACCACACTTGTGGTGAGCACAGCACAGCCTACAGAGTTGCCAAACCGCTAAGCTGTGCACCTGACACTGATGTAACATTGTGTGTCACCTGTACTTCAAACCAACCAACCAATAAAATAAAAAAGAAAAGCAAGATCAGAGGAAGCCCACGAGAACAGAATCCTGTAAAAGCACAAGTGGAGGGCATCTAACCTCCCCGAGAGTACCCCAATCACGCCTAGAAACTCGGCAAGATCCATGAAACTTGAGGACTACTTATCACCGCATCCACGGTCCTGCCAAATGGTATATTTCACAATTACTCACTGAATGCCGGAGTGAATGAAAAACACTTTTAAAAAGAGCTAACAACTATTGGGGCGCCTGGGTGCCTGGGTCAGTCAGTTAAGCGTCCAGCTGCGGCTCAGGTCATGATCTCATGATCTGTGGGTTCCAGCCCTGTGTCGGGCTCTGTGCTGACAGCTCAGAGCCTGGAGCCGGCTTCGCATTCTGTGTCACCCTCTCTCTCTGCCCTTCCTTTGCACGTGCTCTGTCTCTCTCTCTGTCTCTCAAAAAGGAATAAATGTTAAAATTTTTAAAAAATAGATAAAATAAAAAGGGCTAACAATTAGTGAGCACCACGAGCAACATACTCTGCTTAGTGCTTACTGTGTGCTATGCCTTTAATCTCCCTAAGTCCCCAGGACATTATCATTTACTCTCATCATACAGATGATGATGCCGAAACTCAGAGAAGTTACACAACTTGCTGACATTGGAAAAAATGGAATCCGGGCAGCCTGCCTCAAATCCCTGCCCCTCACTGGAGTGTGGTTTCCTGGGTGAAAGGCTGGCATTCTGAATTTTTATCTACGCTATTCAGCATCTTACTCCAAGGAGAAAAATTGGCTCCTAACCATCGGCATTAATTCTTCCTGCTTCATTATAGTCCCGAGAAGGAAGAGCAGTTAACTATTTATGGATACTTCAAAGTTTGGTGGCTTCATTGAAGTCACCCCTCCGACAATTTGCTGCCCGTTAAGAGCGTGTGTTTAATCCAACTCGATCCTTTGTGGTTGTGCAGGATCCAGCTGCGGAACAGAATCACTTGGCTTCGTCCAAAACATTCACCAAAGGGATGTTTAAAATGTGCACTATGTGCAACAAAAGGGTAAAACCCTGAAAAGGTTTTATTTGCCAAGTAAATGTAGCTTCAAATTAATATCTTGCAATCATTGTTCATTAATATTTAATATATTTCTATGAAGGATACCACTTCGCAATTCCCTATACGTTCAGCATTTAATAATGTAGAAACAGCTTATCTTCAACTCACGGAGACTGGATTTGCAATAACTAGTAATGTTAAATGTATTTTTAAAAAATCAATAATAAATAAATGCATAAGCACTTCCCTCTAGTGCTTCTGATGTTATTTACAAAATTAAAAAAAAGATGACAGGCCCCCAAGGGACTTTATAACCATTTCATTACCACCTCCCTAATTGTATATGGTGGAACTGTATAATCTGTTTATTGAAATTGAAATCTTTGGAACGGGTCCTCCCCACAGACATTAACAATAAGCATCTCGTGCAATAACATCGTACTTAATGTAATATTAACATTATATGCAGCAGGCCTTAACCGCTCGCTGGTTCCCCCACTGGAATTGAACATTTTTAACACTCTGGGCTCTGCCTCGGTATCCAATTCTATATCTAATTTACAAGCTGTAAAACACAATATTCACAGATTACAATAAATACAAAGAAGTTCTAAGGACATACCTCGTGGTGACTAGGATGAGGGAGAAACCACTTTCTTTAAAGGAGAAACAAAGGAAAACTCTACTTGGCAAATGGTGAGGTCTTTACAAGGTCTGATGATAAAGAAAGGCCTTATGTTTGGGGCTGCCTGGCCGAGGGACACAGAAGCATGATTTTGACGTCTGCTGAAGGCATTTGTACCTACATGGTCCGTGGTGAAAATCTAGATATCTCTCCTAAGCCTCCCTGTCCTGAAGAGGAAAGCAGGGAAGAGAAAAGAGCCATGAATAAGGAGTAGGGGAGGGCTTGTTTCTATCCTGAATCTTCTCAAAGGATCCGGAATGTTTTGAGCAGGTTCTTTAATGTCCCTATTGAGATTCTCATCTTTAAATGAACGGGATGAACTAGATCGTCTTGAAGATTCCTTCCAGCTGTAAAGATCTAAAAATCAAAGACTAGTCCTTCATGTGTACTAAATCGTTTGCAAAGCCCACTCTGGGATTTCGTTCTTCTTTCCTTTCACTGGTACCTCTGGAATCTCTGGCTTCTTTCTCAGTGACAGAGCAATTACAATGACATTTGTCTCACACTGTACAATTTCCCAAACCCTTTTAATATATTATCCCAATTCATCTCAAGCACAGCACTGGGCATAAACCACGTGGCTATGATGAAGACGCGTGACAGGGCTAAAAGGGCAGAATCACAGGAAACTGCAAAATAACTACTGAATAATGGAAAAGCCTTGAAAGTCAATGAACACTTGCCAATTCTTTCGTGATCATTCAGCTAACTAAATGATGGGGGTCTGTGGTTAGGATGGCCTTTTGCAAAATGCATGTTTAACCATCATACCATAATCCAGTAGTCTCGGTCATAGCATTATCGTCTTCCATGATTTGTGCTAGATGCTGTGCTGGGCAAGAAACTCACCACTGGGATTCTACTTGGTGATTTAGAACAAGATATAGACATTTCCTTAGGTCACTGTGTCCCAATCAGCCAAACTGTGCACTTGATATGCATTTTTGGAAAAATGTTTAATAGTTACTTGATATGAAAAATAAGATGACCTACCAGATTCAAGAGAGGTGTTACATTTTAGAAGTAGAGAGGGGAATTTGTTCAAGGATGGGTACTCAAAGCTTCAACTGTAGGCAGTGTTGTATTGTTTAATCTGGGTGGTTGGTAGGCTAGTGTTTGCCATATTATTTACTCATTTCATCTTAAATATACACATTAAATTTTCTTTTTTTTTTAAATTTTTTTTAACGTTTATTTATTTTTGAGACAGAGAGAGACAGAGCATGAACAGAGGAGGGTCAGAGAGAGGGAGACACAGAATCTGAAATAGGCTCAAGGCTCTGAGCTGTCAGCACAGAGCCCGACGCAGGGCTCGAACTCACGGACCGTGAGATCATGACCTGAGCCGAAGTCGGACGCTTAACCGACTGAGCCACCCAGGCGCCCCTACACATTAAATTTTCATAGTAAAAACAAAGTAATAGGTTAACCTTTAAAATGAACTTTTGGGGCACCTGGGTGGCTCAGTTGGTTTACGCATCTGACTCTTGGTTTCGGCTCAGGTCATGATCTCACAGTTTAGTGGGTTCAACCCCCACATCAGGCTCTGCACTGACACCGTGGTGCCTGCTTGGGACTCTCTCTCTCCCTCCCTTTCTGCCCCTCCCCCACTTGCACTGTCTCTGTCTCTTTCAAAATAAATAAACTTAAAAAAATATGATAAAATGACCTTTTTTTTTTCTCTCAAGCCTGTCTTCCTTTCAGAAAGCTTAAGGGACAAAGATTAAGACCACTGAATCATACAGTATGATCATACATGTGAATCATACAGCTGGGTGTTTGTTCTTTATTTAATTTATTCTGTGATACAACATGGAGTTGCCTCAAACTGAAAACATAACTGTAAACATGAAACCAGTTTAAGATAAGTACTGCAGAATACTCTTGATTTAAGCCTGCTAGCAGAGTTTTCAAAGATATTTGCAATGCTAGAGCTTACTATTTGCAAGGTGGCTTATCCTGAATGGAAATTATACTCTTTCAGAAATGCTTCCAAAAAAATCACCTTCTTATTCTCCCCCTTCTCTTCCTCAAAACGAAAACCACTTTTTGCCACTTTCTTAGACCTTTGGAAAGCAAGACATTCTGGCTACAGTGTAAAGGATACTTAATGCTCTTTCTGTCTTGCCCTCTTCAACTCCTTCCTACCACAAAAAGGTATTCTATCTCACACACAAAAAAAGAGAGGAAACCTCTAGTACTGAACGCCTCAAAAAAAATCAATAAATGCGAGGGAAATATTGGTTTAGAATTATCATTCCTTTCCAAAGTTGTTCAGCTCCCTTCAAACCCCCAAATCTTCATCTTCAGTCTGATCTTGCTTCGTCTGCTTTGGGGATAAGCATTATTACTCTCTGCACTGCACTGGTCATCTGGGAGAGTCGCTGCTAAACCTGACTTTATGAAGAAGATCCTTCAGGTATGGGTTGTTTTGTTTTTTGTTTTGTTTTGGACCCCAGTCCTGGAGTCATTTTATCCAACAGGGTCCACCTCCCTTACACAAATCCAGTTTTCCTGCAATCTGGAAGCATGAACCTGCACGTAGCATCAGTTAGATGAGGCATGTTGAACTATTTTCCTATTTCTGGGTCCTGGGGAATCAGTATGGAAACACAGCTGACTTCTCCACTGTCCTGGTTGTCCCTAGATTAGAAGCAAACATGTGGGTACAATCACCACGCCTTGAACCGGAACACTCAGCAGCACATCATTGCTATGGAGGTATTCTCCTCCCCAACTCCATTCTTCATTTCAACTCAACCAGCAGGCCCAACCTCACCCATAGAGCCTCTCTACAAAATAAGGGCACGAATTCATATTTCACTCAAGGTCCATCAACACTTGGAAATGGTTCTACCCAAAGGAGCAATTTTGAATCCAAATTATTTCCAAAAAAATGTCTCAACTATTCTCAGATGTATCAAAGTTCTTTAGAAGAGACCATGACACAAACCTTGCCATTAAGGACCTTACATGTTCATGAACTGAGACATAACGATCAGACACATAAGCACGTAACGGTAACAGGTGCTGTTAGGTGAGCACTTACTGTGCCAATGACAAAGCAAAGTACTTTACATACCTTAGCTCATTTAATTCTACAAAAACCTCATGTGGGCATTATTATTCTGGGACCCAGAGAGCTTACATATCAAGGCCGTAGAAGCAAGATGCAAACCCAAGTCTACTTTCCTCGGAAGCCCAGGTTCTAAACACCACCATACTGGCCTTGCACAGCACAGAGAGGGATAGAGACTTAGGAGTCAGTAAGAAACACAGGCTTTGCAATTCAATTTTAAACAACTTCTTTGGGTTAGCATTGGTACTCGGCAATCTTTGGCAGAGAATCCGCAAAAGATGTGTTACATTCGTTGTCTTCCCAAACACATGTTATTTCTCCAAATCTAAATAATCTGGTTTTCTTTTTTAAAGCCAGTTACCACCAAGGAAGAGCCAGATTCCTAATAGATTCCGTTATGGTTTACATGTACTTACCGCTTACTTGTGGACATTATATTTGGCAGAGAATATTAACTTAGCCTTCACTTACCCTTACCATCAGTGGCAAGGGTACCTGCCTGGCCACTTGCCCTCCCAGCAGCCTGGCTGAATGCGCTTGTCAAAGAGCAGCCTCTTTGCCCCAGATGTCGGTCACGGTACTGCAGCCCCTCACCTGGATGTTCAGGCCCTCCAGTACCGATTTGTGCATCTTTACCCATCAGAAAAACAAGCACCCTACAAAAATGAAGGAAGAAAAACTGAACACGGGGCACCACACTTTTATTTGGGCAGTTGAAATCCAAAGACGATCGGCCTAAGCACTATACCTGTTCCCTTTTTAAATCAATATATATTTTCTTTTTAATTTTTTTTTAACATTTATTCAGTTTTGAGGGACAGAGAGAGACACAGAGCACAAGTGGGGGAGGGGCAGAGAGAAAGGGAGCCACAGAATCCGAAGCACAGAATCTCCAGGCTCTGAGCTGTCATCGCAGAGCCCGACACTGGGCTCAAACTCACGGACTGTGAGATCATGACCTGAGCCGAAGTCAGACACTTAGCCGACTGAGCCACCCAGGTGCCCCTAAATTAATATTTAAATGAAGGCTCAGGGGTCCCTGAGTCCCCCGGTGACTCAGTCAGTTAAGTGTCTGACTCTTGATTTTGGCTCAGGTCATGATCTCACGGTTCATGAGTTCGAACCCCACACTGGGCTTTCTGCTGTCAGCACAGAGCTCGCTTCGGATCTTCTCTCTCTCTCTCTCCCTCTCTCTCTCTCTCTCTCTCTCCCTCTCTGCTCCTTCCCCACTCACTCCCTCAAAAATATAAAGAAAGAAAGAAAGAAAGAAAGAAAGAAAGAAAGAAAGAAAGAAATACTCAGTAAGTATAGAGGTTACAGTATGAAGACTGATTTCAGTTCCCCAGATCACCCTGAAATAGAAACACATCAAAACCCTTTTGTTGAAACCCAGAGTCTCTGCATATAAATTTAGATGTTTTGAGATGACTCTTAATTTTCTCAAGCTCTTGGCCCTCTTTTCTTCACCCAAATGATAGGATGCAACCATGTTGTAGCAAAACAAGAGAAGCCACTGTGTCTGGGAGCCTTGATTGGTGTGTCCCATCATTGTCAGTTTTGTGTCATGAACAGATGTCATATCAGTTCAAATACACATCAACTTATTTTTTTAAGGCAATAGAAACTGCCATCGTCAGTGTTCAAAGCTCAGGATTGCTCTTCAACCTATAGCCTTAGTAGTAACATAAATAAATAAATAAATAAATAAATAAATAAATAAATAAAATCTTTTCTCCATCAACATTTTATTGGCTGCTGGTTTTGACACTAAGTCTCCCCAAACCAGCTTTGTCCAACGCACATCACTAAAGAAACCATTTCTTATTGGCTAAAAGCAGATAAACCTGCCAAAAGTCAGTGCTTATTTTTTTCCCATGAGACCACACTTGAGTAAACATAAGCGAACATAACTCTGTGTGTTTTCTTACCCAAAGTGACAGGCAGCCTGAGAACAGAAGATCTCCGTTTCTTAACTCGGCACCCTGGATTTGGATGATTTAACTATATATAAAGGCGGCACTGGGTTGATTTGAAAGATACATTTTATCAAGTTGTCAGCTTTCCAGGGCCAACTGTTTCAGAATCACTTATAAGTAAACTAGAAAATGATTTGGATTGTAGGAAATTCAAACCTTACTTTCCCAGAATGTTGTAGCAAATAGCTGAAAAATAGACATCGAATCAAACTCTGAAATTAAAGTGTCCTGAGCATGTCTCACTGGCGGTGAGAGGCTGCATGGTCTAATGGATGGAGAGGACGAGGCAGAGTCAGGGGACCTGGGGACTGACTGCCGGCACTGGCAGCGCATTGCCGAGTGACCTTGGGAACCTCAGCCAGCCCAGCCACGGAGAGACTAGGGCCTCTGGGCTTGCCCGGCTCACTGCCCGCCCACCCACCACCTCCTGGAGGGGTGGGGTGGGGGCTCTGTTAATAGGATCCAGAGACTTCTTGGTACGAAAACAAGGGAGGAGAGGTCTGGGCCCCCGAACAGAACTGCGGCCCCACACTTTCCTCACATCTTTTGGGCTTTGGGGGATCAAATAGTTCTCATGCCATTTCCAGCCCGGTGAGATAAACAGTGGCCATGGTCCGTCCCTCATGACCATCTGGGGGCTACTTCTCCATCCCCAAGCCCAGACGATAATACTGACCCTTGGTTGACTTCCTGGGGATTCTTGGAAGAGGATTAATCATGAACTGACTGCTGAGCATCTCAATTATGGGAATATTTCTGATACTGATACTTTTGGATTCCAGTTTTAGTTACAACCAGACCCAACTAAAATTCATCGTTAGCTGCATTTTCTAATCCTGCATGGGTATATGTGTATGAATACACGGTGCAAACAATGTCCCTGGGACCGCAGGTCTTTCTTTCTCTATCGTGTGCCTTCCTGGCTACAGAAGGATGATAAGGCCTGAATGTTTCACTCATCCTGGTAATCTCACCAGTCACAAGCCACATGGAGGAAAAATACCTCAGAGGAATCTCTGTTACTGCCTGATGGGGAGCATCCAGATGGTAGGACCTCTGTACCGCCATTTACAGCCCTGCCCTGGAACACACGTGGCAGGATGTGGGAGAAAGCTACCTCGCGTCTTTCAAGAGGGTTTACAACAGCCCCACTCTTGATTAATTCCTGAGTCCAATCATCTTCTGTAGTTGGGGAATCACTGGATTTGAAACCACCTTTCCCCTAAGCCCTCACAACATCTGTGCACAGTTAAGGGGGTAGGATTATTGACAAAAGGCTGTCATCGCCATGACATTCTTTTTTAAAGAATCAAATGAATCCAGCCGTCCCGGAAGCCATAGATCTGCCTTATTTGACAGCTGGATGAAAAGAGAGGGTACAGGGATAGGATCAGGCATTGTCTCCCTTTTTTAAAAAGGGTCATATTGTTCTGCCACTGGCTAGCCGATGATGCTTCGTAGAAGTCTCTGTACAACAAAATCTGTGAAGCTCAATTTATCTACCTCAGAAGAGCCAAGAGCTCTTCCAGCTCAACAGGGATTTGAACTCATGGTCCCAAGGACTTCTCGTCTAAGGAAGCTGATGGTGAGACAGCTAAGTCATCATCACTGGCTAATGGGCCCTCAGAGAGGATACATATGATCAGAATGATTTATTGATTAATGCTGACCTCTAAAGCTACTTTAGGACAGGCATTGGAAACATAAAACCACTTTTACTGTGCAGTAGCTCAGACTGTTGTTACTCAGCTTTGTAAAATGCCATGTGGGGCGGGGATCAATCATTGCTAGACCTTGCAGCTTGCTGACCTCCAGCAGGAAAAGAACTTTCCAGAAGAGGCAAAACAAAAAACAAAAAACAAAACCCAAAACATGTGTAACAGCAGAGAAAGTAATGCCACTTCAGCACTGTATTTGAGATCGTGAGACCTCAGAGGGCAGAGCTCCCCACTTTCCATAGGATTAGAGATTTCCATGAGAATAGGAGATGGGAAGAGTCCGTGGCACATAATCCTCAAGAAATAAGTTGTATCACCAGAAAAAGCTTTTATTTTTCTGAATGAGGAATCTTTCCTCAATTCAACAAATTACCTCATATATTTTTTCAAAATGTATTCTGATGAGATTTTACCATAGCATTTCCCGCAAGGAAGTATATGGCTGGATACAGACTCCACTTTTACATGGGCTAATTAATGGACGCTCCATAAGCATTAATAGATGGCAAGCCCACATCTTGTCCAGAGACGTGATGGACTTCTCTACCTGAGGGACCGACAGAAACAGCAACAGAGGGAACAAAGCAAATGTATTACAGCCTGCAGAATGCCAGTCTGATTCCTCCTAAAACTGGTCTCCCTCACTTGCTCATGGCCCCCTTCAATACCTCCAGAGCCCAGATCCTAACCTTCTTCTCTCCTAGTGCTTCCCTCTGCATACAAATATCCTCACGGCTCTACTATCAAGAAAGCAAGCCCTCCATCTTTCACAGGTCATTCCCCCTACCCCTTCCACTCTGGCTGACAAAATCCTTAGCTGTTCACCTTCTTAGTCTCTACATTATCTCTCATCCCTACTCACCACCACCCCACCCCATTCAGGGGTTCCAATAACCATTCTGATGAAGCAGCATCCTTGGGGTCAGATGCATGGCTGGAATGTCAGATCTGCATTACACTAGCTATGTTAAAGTAGGCAAGTTACGTAACCTCTTTATTGGCTTCCCTTCTGTACACAAATGGGATCGAGTTCATGGTGTGTCCATAGACAACACTCAAAAAGTGGTCACTGTCATCATCATCAAAGTCAACTCTTTCATGAGGAGGGTATTCAAGACCAGGACAAAGGAATTGAAGCTGGGACAAGCAAACGATCATGCCAGAGGTAACAAGATTGAGAGCAGAAATGTAGAACCATAAACTCAGTGAGTAGGGAGTAAGGGGAAGCCAGAGATCAGAACACAGTCGGGAGGTAAACCAGCTTCTGAATCTAAACACCCAGGCTTGGCCCCTGGACTCATCCTGTCAGTTCTTAAGGATGTCTAGCCTGACCTTTGAGCCACCTGTCTAGAGGACAGTACCCCTTGGCCAAGAGGTCAATCATACCCTAGTCAACACGGAAACTCCTCTGTTCTGTGTCAGCCTTTCTGTCAATAGGCAGAGGGGCCCATCCTAGTTGTGAAAAGCTTCTTTGTGTCCCCACAAGATCTCCTGCCAAGTTCACAGTGTGGTGAACGTGACCAAGAAGGATATGGTTGGGAACAGTGTGGTGAAAGTGATCAAAAAGGATATGGTTGGGAGCGGTGTCTTGGAAGACATCTGAAATATTTAAAAATGGCTTTTTGAGGATTTGGGGTGTGTGTGTGTGTGTGTGTGTGTGTGTGTGTGTGTGAGAGAGAGAGAGAGAGATCTACTACATAAAATGAAAGTGGGTGCAGATTTACATCTCTTCTAGGTGTGTGGGGCTTATGTGATAAGGAAGTCTTCTGAAATGAAGAATGGGGTAGAAATTAGGCGATTATAGACAAGCTGTAGCCCAAGGTTACCTACTTGTTCTCCTGTTTTAATTTATTTCCCCCTATAATTTCCAGGGCATCCTAGATTCTCCCAATGACCCAGCCTTTCCCATCTCTCTCAGTTGCTATGCGTAGGAGGGAAAGAACATAGAAATACTGTAGAATTTTTTTCAATAGGGGAGGGGAAGGGGGAGGAGAGAATTGAATGGTATGCAGACACATCTACCCTAGTCTGGGGCTCTTTCCCACTCTCTTCAAGGTGTGGTTGCTGAAATCAGTCTTTACAAATGAAAACTTATTTCCCTGTTCTTTCTTTATTTGTTTATAAGCAATCTCAGCTCAAGCATAGGTTAAAATTGTATTTTTCCAGGATTCTTGTGTTTTATACATTCAGGCTCCAACAGCTCGTACAGTGTTTCCTACAATAAAATGCATACACGTGTGTGCTACTCTTGCAGTAGGATTGACTCGATTATGCTATTTTTAGCTTTCTTGCAAAATTTTTCAGACAGGAAAATATTTACAATCATTTTTAATAATTTAAAAAATAATGCTCTTTTTGTAGAAAATTTGGAAAACATAAATGAATGTAAAGATGTTAATAAACCCGTCATAATCTCATTACTTAGATAGAATAATGTTTTACTATGTATTCTTCCAGGGCACCTGGGTGGCTCAGTTGGTTAAGTGTCCAACATCGGCTCAGATCATGATCCCATGGTCCGTGGGTTCGAGCCCTCTGTCAGGCTCTGTACTGACAGCTCAGAGCCTGGAGCCTGCTTCGGAATCTGTGTGTCTCTCTCTCTACCCCTTCCCTGCTCACACACTCTCTTCCTCTCTCAAAAATAAAAATTTTTAAAAAGCATTAATGTACATTCTTCCATGTATATGCAAACACACATTGAAGTATATGGAAACACATTTACATAAACTCTTATTTGTATCTAGTGTTTTGTAACTTAATTTTTCATTTAATGTTACATATTTGAAAAATATTCATGCCATTAAATTCTTTATAAAACTATCTTAAGTGATGTGAACTGATCATCTTAGGCATAAAAAGCAGCCTCGTGGAAAGATTTCTTGCCTGGGGATAGTCTGCTCTGCCACTAACGTGCTGTGTGACCTTGGGCAAGTCACTGTACTTCTCTGAATCTCAGTCTCCTGTGCTTTGACTGAGAGTTAGGAACAAAATAATTTCACCAACCTGTCACTGCCACCTCCATGAATGAAATTCATGACAGTTTGGATTTGGTGTACTCACCGTACCCCAACCTGCTTTTATATCTCTTCTGCTGTCATTGCAAAAACAAATCTAGCAAGTCACGTTCTGGATGATACCCCTCAGTGGTGCATACAAAGCTTCACTGTGCATTACTGCTTATACAAAGCCCTTGTCTGAGCTGACCTCACCCACCAGCCAACCTCCTTCTTCATTTGCCTTCCTACCCTCCAATATGTCCCAGCTCCTCAAAGGCATCAAGTCCTGTGGCCTGGGGGCCTTGGCATCCGCTGTTCCCCCAGCCTGCAGCCGCCACATTCAGCACTCCAAAAGTAGCTCATCTTTATTTAGCCTTCAGAGAAAGCCAATCATATCCACCCTCCTTCCTTTATGTTAATTAGATCACCATTTCCTGTGCTTGTTCTCCCATAACATTTATCACTCTGTGTGTGTGTGTGTGTGGTTATTTGATAAATATCTGTCTTCCTCTATAGACTAGAAGCCCCATGCAAGCAAAACTATTTGATTCATTGTTGTATCCTGCTCCCTAGCCCAATTCTGGCACAGAGTAGGCACTCAATAAGTATTTGTTTAAAAAAAATGAATGAATTGTATCTTTGCCTCTTTCCTCCTCCAAATGCAGTTGACTCTTGAACAATGCAGATTAGAACTGCGTAGGCCCGGTTAAAAGTGAATTTTTTCCACAAGTACAGTACAGTACTGTAAATGTATTTTCTCTTATGATTTTCTTAATATTTTCTTTTCTCTAGCTTATTTTATTGTAAGAACACAGTATATAATACATATAACATACAAATTATGTCTTAATCAACTGCCTATGTAATTGGTCAATAGTAGGCTATTAAAGTTTTGGGGGAGTCAAAAGTTATATGTGGATTTTAGGCTGTGGTGGGGGGCTGTGGTACCCCTAACTCCTGCATTGTTCAAGGGCCAACTGTACTTTAAATTTCATTTTGCCTTGAACTATCTCTGTTAACGTAAGCTTTCTCACAACCTTTCTGTGTCGAGGCGAAGAAAAGAAAATAAATAAAAACATATGTAGGGTGAATTATGTTATTCTTTCTCTTTCTTTTTAAAAAATGTTTTTAATGTTTATTTATTTTTGAGAGCGAGAGAGACAGAGACCGAGTGGGGGAGGGGCCGAGAGAGAGGGAGACACAGAATTCGAAGCAGGCTTCAGGCTCTGATCCTCAGCACAGAGCCCAACATGGGGCTTGAACTCACCAACTGTGAGATCATGACCTGAGCCAAAGTCGGACGCTTAACCGACTGAGCCACCCAGGTGCCCCAATCCTTTCTCTTTCTTAAAGAAAACATAAAAAATAAAGTAAGAATCATCCATAATCCTACATTTTTTATGTTTATCTATTTATTTTGAGGGTGGGGAGGGGCAGAGAGAGATGGAGAGAGAGAATCTCAAGCAGGCTCCAGCTCAGCATGGAGCCTGACGTAAGGCTCAATCTCATGACCATGAACCTGACTGGAAACCAAGAGCTGGATGCTTAACTGACTGAGCCACCCAGATGCCCCCACAATTCTATCTTCTTAAAAATATACATGGTAGCTCCCAAGAAGGGGTGGGGAGGCAGGTAAGCCCTTCCTCCTTTGATTCCCCTACAAAGTGACCAATGAGATCAAAACACCCCTAACCTGCAGCCAAAGTACAAGAAAATTTCAGAGCTACTCAAACACTTGAAGACCCTTTCAGAGGTCATTCCACTTTCATTAGCACCTGTTAAAACTATTGCCAGATAGGGGCGCCTGGGTGGCTCAGTTGGTTAAGCAGCCGACTTCAGCTCAGGTCATGATCTCACGGTCCATGAGTTCGAGCCCCGCGTCAGGCTCTGTGCTGACAGCTCAGAGCCTGGAGCCTGTTTCAGATTCTGTGTCTCCCTCTCTCTGACCCTCCCCTGTTCATGCTGTCTCTCTCTGTCTCAAAAATAAATAAAACGTTAAAAAAAAAAAACTATTGCCAGATAGAAGCAGGAAAGCTGGGATGAGATACGTCTACTCTACACATTTGCAAATTGTTTCTTTCCTCTCAGGCAGGTTGTTTTTTGTTTTGTTTTGTTTTTTTTTAGTATAATTTATTGTCAAGTTGGCTAACATACAGTGTGTAAAGTGTGCTTTTGGTTTTGGGGTGGATTCCTGTGGTTCATCACTTACATACAGGCAGGTTGTCTTTGGCAGCTTATAATAAATGACATATATGTTGGTCAAAATTGTATAATGTGGCTCTCTCTCTGCCCACCTATTCATACACTCCCCAATTCCAAGTATGATCTAAAATGGTGATGTATGGGGCGCCTGGGTGGCTCAGTCAGTTAAGCATCCAACTAACCTCATGGTTTGTGGGTTCAAGCCCTACATTGGGCTCTGTGCTGACAGCTCAGAGCCTGGAGCCTGCTTTGGATTCTGCGTCTCCCCCTCTCTCTGCCCCTCCCCCCACTCACACTCTATCTCTCTCTCTCTCAAAAATAAATAAACATAAAAAAATTTTAAGTGGTGATGTAGCTGTTTGCACAGTCTATTTTTACGTAATACCTTATCTCATGGCAAATTGAGCATGTTGATTGTCAAATGATGGAAGGAATATAACTTGTTTATTTTGATATTTAGTAAATTTTTAAGGGCGTTATAGAGTCATAAAAATTGGCTTACTTTTTATTTCTTTTCCTCTGAATTATCAGATTGAAATGGAGAGAGAACCGTGAAGAAGGTGTAGCTGGGAAACTGGCCTGGGACGTACAGTGTAAGGGACCAATTGTGTCACAGCACAAGAGAAACAAGGCTTTCATTAGATAAAGCCATTCATGTCTTGCTTGTAAGCAAATAATGGCGTAGACTGCAGGTCTCCACTGGAGAAAGAAGGCAATGATGGGCCAAAAATGCCTCCAGGAGGAACAAGAAGAACCTTCCAAATCTTCAAACTTGTGTGCCTGCAAGGTGTCTAATACCCTAAAAGAAGAATTATAGCCTTGGACAATTCTAAGGAGATTTGTTATAACAATTAAGTGAGAGTTTTGCCTGAGCTCTCCCACGTAAAAAGTAAGCATTTTGAGAAGGATCATTGGTAATTTCCACGGGGTGTAAGCGAGCAAGACAGACAATTGAAACCACTAGAGAAACTCACAAGGGTGCTGCCTGACCACTGATAAATTATGGGGTAACCACTCACAGTCTAAGTGCCATTTCAACCTTACAGATACTTCTTTAAGCAGCAACTTCCCAAATAATCTAGCTATTGGCTTAGAGTGTCCATCAGGGATGGATAGAGGGTGAACGCGGTGATAGAATAGAGCTGGAAGAAACTGATAGAAGCCATAGCTGACTCACAGGCCAAGGGCAATTAATTGGTTAATTAATTAATAGGGCTCTGACAAAGTTGTAATGCATATCAAGGGAAACATTTGTCCACAGATTTTCAGAAATAACCAATTATACAGTAGAAGAAGTTTTTTTTTTCAGACCAATGCTTTTATTTCTGATAGATGATGGTCAGATGTGATGCTCCCTATTGAAAATGAGCTTTTTAACAAGTTTACCCTATGAGTTCATTCAGAAGCAAGGAGAGTACAGTAGTTTTCTTAAGAAGGCAAATTCTTCAAAGGCAGAGGCCACATGCGTTTCATCGTGTGTTCTTGGTGCTTGGCACCTGGTCGTAGCCACTTAATAAATATTTGGAGAATAGGGGAGGGAAGGAGGGAGGATACTAGGAAGAAGGACTGTTTCGATGCTATGAACTGTTCAGCTGGTGGTGGTACCCTTGTATTTTAGACTTTCTAAATATGTCCACTCCTTTTGCCTGCTTGTCCAAAGTCCACAATTCAACTTCTGAAAACTTTTGAAGATTTCTCAGGGACTCAGCTTCTTTAATCCATCTGTGAATGTTAAAGAAGGCTGCAATCTATGCCATAGTGATAATCCTGCCACCTAGAATGAGTTCATTCAAGTGCAAACTCTTGAATGGAACAGTCCAGACCCTCAGTAGTTTCCTCTCTTCACCCCCACTCCTAGCCCACTTCTTTTTTATTTCCTTTAAAGTTTATTTATTTATTTTGAGAGAGACAGAGATGGTGTGGGCAGGGGAGGGGAGAGAGAGAGAGAGAGAGAGAGAGAGAGAGAGAGAGAGAATCCCAAACAGGCTCTACACCGTCAGCATGGAGCCCGATGTGGGGCTCGAACTCACCAACTGTGAGATCATGACCTGGGCCGAAATCAAGAGTTGGACGCTCAGCCGACAGAGCCACACTGGCGCCTCCACGTCTCTTTATTTTCACAATGATCTGAGGGCCTACAACATGTCAAAACCTGAGCTGGATCTGGGGGATTTGGGGGCCAACACAAAACCCTCTGTCCTGCAGAGGCCCCAACTCCCTCACCCCTTCATTAGCTCTTATTCCCCAAATGCTCACCTCTGCTCACCTCTAAGGCACCTTGCTTAGAAAGCAGACACAGTGTGGGTAAATATTGCTATTTCTTTTTGCATACAGGGCTCTTCCTTTTTACTACTTTTAAAATTCTTCATCTTGGGGCACCTGGATGGCTCAGTCAGTTGAGAGTCCTACTTCGGCTCAGGTCATGATCTCATGGTTTGTGGGTTCAAGCCCTATATTGGGCTCCGAGCTGACAGGTCAGAGCCTGGAGCCTGCTTCAGATTCTGTGTCTCCTCTCTCTCTCTCTCTCTCTCTGCCTCTCCCTCACTTGTGTGCTCGCTCACTCTCTCTCTCTCAAAAATAAATAAACGTTTAAAATTCTTCATCTTCAAATTTTGTAACAGAGTCTTGCAGAATCCTTCATTGATGAACCAAATCTGACTTCAGCCCTAAGTGCATCAAACATTTCATCTCCTCAATTAGACCAAATCCTTTGCAAAGGAGCTCGTGTCCTTGTCTCTTGCCCCTCATGGGGAGGAGAGTATTCAACACACTGAGCTTTTCCTTCTGTTAGCCCATATGTTCCCTCTGGCAGCTCCCTACTGACACTAAACTATCATAGGGAGGACCAAGTTGAAGACCACTGAAGGTAGGAGGACTCCCCCCCCCAAACTGTTTCGGATACATCATGCCTTCATCTCATGTACACTTACAAACCAAAGCTACTCCAGATCTTGAGACTATCTTCAAGAAAGAAGGAGACAGAGAGAGATAAAGAGAGAGAGAGAGGAGGAAGGAAGAAAGGGAAGGAAAGAGGGAAGGAAAGAGGGAGGAAGGGAGGGAGGGAGGAAGGAAGGAAAGAGTGAGGGAGGGAAGGAGGGAGGGAGGAAGGAAACCTAACAATTCCACTAGAATGCAAGTGAGGACAGCAGTTTTCATTTGTTTTGTTTAATGCTGTATCCCCAGCATCTACAACAGTGCTGGATATATATAACAATTCAATGAAAATCTGTTGAATTAATAAAATATTACTTCAGTAAATGTATGTTAAATAAATAAATGTCTGTGTGCTCTTATAAATCTATTTATATATTTTTTAAATGGGTATGGAAGAAGAGGACATATGGAAGATTACATGCCCAACTGCTAACATTTGTCAGCTCCCAGGGCTGATTTAGAGGAAAGGAGGTGTGGTGGCCATATATTTGTTTCCTTCAGCACAAGGAGGAAGAGCTGACCAAGTAAGGGACTTCAGCTAAACACGCAAAGTTCTTCCAGGGCGAGAACTAGATAACTCCATGTACTTCTGATAGCCAAGAGTTTTATGATTCAACAACAACAGAACATCAATACGGAAACAAAATCAAGGGTAGATGAAGTTTCATGAAAATCTAATTTCATCGTGTGAACTTTATTAAGTCGTATTTTTATCCATGTCTAAAAAGGAGTGCTTGTCTTTTCCTCTTTTTATTAGTTACCAGAGTGAGTTCCTTCTCTTCTTTTAAAACAGACTTGCACCTGAATGCAAAGGGACATCGACAAGCTTATAAACAATTTTCGGCCCTTCATTACCCACCTCTCTGCCCAATGGAAAGTTCAAACACAACAGCAGAACAGTAACATGAACACTCTCTTCTGCTGGCTCATCGTATGATGTTCTGAGCTGCCTTCGAGGGGAGGCTTCCTACCATATGCCTTTCACAGAACAGGATAAGAGCTGAGCATACATTACAGGACACTTTAGTATTTTGTTGAGACAGTGAGGTTTTGTTCATTGTGACTTTTTTCACTTTTTTTCACAGCATTCCCGAAGTTCCACTGTAAACCTATTTTTAATGACACAAATATTCATCATGAATATTATTGATAATGTTTTGTGAGACCAAGACAAGACATTTAAGAGCATAATATTTCCATTTAACTTGCAATATGAGGATATATGCTTCGGGACTGTGGGATAAACCTTAACGACAGAACCATATAGCACCCCAAAGATCTCTGGAATTATGTTTAATACACATAAAGACTACAATAAGATTTTATTGAATGAGGCTACTGGTATCTTGAGAGACTAAATAATTCAGAGAACTTTAGGCTTGGGCATCCTTGTCTTTCCTCATCCTACATCCAATCATAAGGAAGCCCCAGATGTCTGGGTATAAATTGGGATTTGGGACTTTGTCCATAGAGGGAAGGAGGGTCCCTTTCCCCTCCGATTTCTTCCCGACATCTGAATAACCACGTTGTTTTATTAACACTTTGTGGCTCATTAAATTAGAAATACTGTACTCCTGAGAAAGGTGAGATGTTGCAGCAATGGTCAGTCCACCTTCCATGTGCTCTCAACACTTTGCTAGTGAATGAAACAGAATGTGAGAACAGGTGCACCTCAGGGAAGAACATAGTTCCTCAGATGTTTGACCTCAGGTTCAAAAGCTCTGGTGTGGATTAGGTTGGAGGACCCAGGGACAAAAGAGGTTCTCAGAACAAGTTGTGACTTTAACATTGGCCAAAAGAAACACAGTCTCTGGAGTCTGAGGAAGGGGCACGGGGCCGCCCATAGCCCAGGCATATACACACGGACTGGAGCAGTTCTCTAACGAGGCTTCCTATTTCTGTTCTGGATCCTCCAGTCCATCTCCTCGGACACTTACAAGCCTCCAATGCCTCCCCACTGCACTCAGGATAAATTCCAAACCCCTGAGCAACACTCAGATCAAGATGCTTCCATCTTCACCCTCGATGGTGAGCATGGCCCCTCAAAGGTGTCCACTTCCTAATCCCTGGGACCTGTTGATGGTACTTTATATGGTAAAAAGGGGTCTTCGCAGATGTGACAGAGCTAAGGATCTTGAGCTGGGGAGACTATCCTGGATTGTCTTGGGGAGCCCTAAATGCAATCTCAAGTGTTCTTAAAAGAAGAGGCACAGAAGGCAATTTGACGACACAGAGGAGGAGGAAATAAGATCACAGAGGCAGAGACTGGAGGGATGTACCCACAGGCCAAGGAATGTCAGCAGCCCCCAGAAGCTGGAAGAGGCAGGAACAGATACTCCCCTGAAGCCCCCAAAGGGAGCCCAGCCTGCTGACACTGGGACTTTGGACTTCTAGCCTCTAGGACTGTAAGAGAATAAATATCTGCTGTTTTAAGCTACGCTGTTTGTGATCATTCATTAGAGCAGCCACAGAAAACTAATACACACTCTCCCCTTCCATCTCTTCTATACCCTAGACTTCTGGAAAGATCTGTAGTTGCCCAAGCAAATGGTTCTGTTTAGCCTCTAGCCCTTAGCATATACTGTTCCCCCGCCAAGAGACTCCTGTCAACTCCACATCAGGAGGTGGAGAGATGCCAAAGTGGAAAATAAAAATGAACTTTGAATCTGTGCCTTGACTGGTAAAATAGGAGTTACAGGGTGCAGATCTTACACATTTCCAGTGCCCTGCAGGTTACAGAGGGCTTGTCCCCATCCCATTTGATCCTCACAATAGCCCCATGATATGGGTAAAGGTAAGTAATAACACTGTAAGAAAATTGAGGCTCAGAGCTGAACTCACAGAAGCTGGTTAATGACAATATCACGCTCCTATCTGCAGCACTGTCTGCAGTGCTTTTTCTGAGGTTAATCTACCAAGAATGTTCGGTGTCCCATAAAAACAGCACCGGCATCTGATTTTCAACCCGAGTTCAAATCATCTAACCATTGGTTGCTCTTGAGGCTTTCCTAGATATAGGACAGCCATTAAGCACAAGCCAGACTCAGATATCTTTCCAGGAGGGACAGCCTGGATCAATCTGTAAATCAAGAGCTGACAACTCACAGAGCAAGCCAGGACCATGTGCCACATCCCACTTGTCCACTCTCCCTGGATTCAGAAGCAGTGGAAAACCACTATGCAATCTGCCCTGATCCAAAGAAACCCTCTTCTGTTTGAGAGCTCTCCCTCAAAATCCCTCCCCAGCCTAGCTTCTGAAACAGTCATCCATCACACAAGAAGGAGGATCTGAGTGCAAATGACAGCAGAACATTGTCCAGAGCATCAGCATTAGAAAGTTCAAGTGCTGCCAGAGGCGGGAGCAATGTGGCTTTTAGCAGTGCATAAAAAATAAGAAAAAACAAATAACGGTTAGCATTTATGGCAAAAGAATAGTGGCCACTCTTACAAATAAATTGGGTACAAAACAGAGATCTACACCCGGGCTCATAAGAGGAACAGTAAAACATCAGCCTATCAGCCACTTCCAAGGCACAGCCTCTTCAAGGCAGAGGCTGGTTCTTACTACCCATGAGGGAAGTTAGACAAGTCATACCCCTAATGCCTCGGTAATCTAGGAACAATCACAGTCCATCAGTGAGCATCCCCTGTCAGCAACTGCTGTGGGATCAGTAAAATGGGAGAGCTTCCCCAAAAGGGCTGGCTACATAACTGGCATTACCTAGTGCAAAATGAAAAGGTGGGGGCCCCTTGTTCAAAGTTTGTCAAAATTTCACAATGGCGACAGAAATTGTGGACCCTTCTGTGCCCAGGTCCCATGTGAATGCACAGATCTCAAGCCATGCAGCTTATCCTTCAAAAAAATGACACCTCCTTTTCCTAACAGGTGATAAATTAGTTTCCCATGTTGAATGAAAGAGGAGGTGAAGCTATGGCTTCATGATGTAAAAGATAAGGTGGGGATGTTCCAGGCAGATTGTTGTAAATAATAGAATTCTCCTAGTGGTATATTTATTATACAATAGACTCATTGTGAACCTGACATTTTGCCTGTGAACTTCCAGCATCTTATTTAATCTTCACTGCTGTCCAAGAGTAGGTCATATTGCTCTGCTTGTTTTATAAATGAGGAAACTGAGGCTCAGTGGGGTTAATTTTCCAGGGTCTAATGTCTAAGTGTCTCATTCCTAATTACTACATTACACTGTTGCCTTACATTCAACAAGTGTCTAGAGAAGCACCACCACCTATATTAATACCAAAATATTACAGACCCCAATATCTGTAATACACACAAAAACACCCACTAGCTAAGACAGACTTTGCATGGCACTCATGCCACTCAGTCTCCATGTGGAAACATCTCTTTACAGGCCCCCATGTTTGCATACATCTCTCTGGAAATCTCATAATATTTCTCATGGGTAGTCCTTAGTTAGGGCACACAATCCCGAGAAACCTGGAATTACATGGAGGAGATCAACATGCATACATTTAACTGCACCTCACCCAGGAGTGTTATATAGAGAGTGTTACAAAGCGATATGAGCAGTTTATGAGAGCTAGGAAGATGGGAGATTAATTCCAATTGGGAAAACTGAGAAATTCACAGAAGAGGTGATAGTTGAGCTGGGCATGAAAATGACATGAGCTTTTAATCTATATGTTATGTTTATTAATGTCCATTTTTGTGGTAATTAATTAGAAAATTTGAAAAACTAAAAGATTGTATAACTATAAAAAAATCTATAAGCCCATCATCCCAGAAGTAATCACTACCAACAATTAGATATATTTTTCTCTATGATATTTTGCATGTATGCATATTGATTAAGGGTGGGATTATACAGTGAATATAGTTTTGAATCCTGGTTTTTCACTTAATATATTTGGGTTATTCAAATCACATTTTTTGATAGTTTCAAAATATTCCATTTTTATGGCAGGGTCATAATTTATTGCCATGTTCTTTGTTGCAGGTCATTGAAGTTGTTTTGAGTTTCAATGTTACTTCTGACTCTGTTTCAAGGAACACCTCCAGTCTCAATTGATCTGCACCTCTAACTACTCATTTCTATGAGTCTTTGAGGAAAAATCATTGGGTGAAAGACTTTTTATTCTTATATTTAAAATTGCATATTTTAAAAGCATATGAAAATTGGTTTCTTAAAAAGTTTGTTCCACATGTGGGAAAAAGGGAACCCTTGTGCTCTGTTGGTAGGAATGCAAATTGGTGCAGTCACTATGGAAAACAGTATGGAAGTTCCTCAAAAACTCAAAAATAAAATTACTATATGATCCAGTAATACTAATCCTGGGTTTTTACCCAAAGAATACAAAACACTAATTTGGAAAGATACATGCACCCCTATCTTTATTGTAGCATTATTTACAATAGACAAGATATGGAAGCAACTGAATTGTCCAACAATAGATAAATGTACAAAGAAGATGTGGTGTACACACACACATACACACACATATGCACCCCCCCCACACACACACAGAGGAATATTACTCAGCTATAAAAAAGAATGGGATTTTGCCATGTATGGACCTGGAGGATATGATACTAAATGAAATAAGTCAGACAGAGAAAGACAAACACCATATGATTTCACTTATATGTGGCATGTAAAAAACAAAACAGAAGAATAAAACATCAGAATCAGATCTATAAACACAGAGAACAAACTGATGGCTGCCAGGGGGAAGGGGTGGGGGGTGGACAAAATGGATGAAGGGGAGTGGGGGATAGAGGCTTCCAGTTATGGAATGAATAAGTCATGGGGGTAAAAGGTACGTCACAGGGAATATAGTCAGCGGTACTGTAATAGCTTTGTATAGTGACAGATGGTAGGTACACTTGTGGTGAGCACAGCATAACATACAGACTTGTATGTAACATTATGTGTCAACTATACTTCAGTGAAAAAAATGTCTTTTTCCAATATGTACTAAACTTATTTACACCCCAGAATCATCAGGCTTAAGTTCTTCAACATGTTGACCCCTTTCTACCCCAGGACTTCAGCACATGCTATTTCATTCGCACTGCCTGGAACATTCACATAACCTAGCATCTGTCTCAGAAGTATCTGTAACTGTTCTTTGATTTGACCCTTAATTCTAGGTATACTACCTATAGGTAGTGTGTTTGTACTATTATAACACATTTTAGTATTTAGTTCCAGGCAAATCCTACTCCGTTCACTCCATCATTTACTTTTCAATTTTTTCTTGGAATTTTTAAATTTTTTATTCTTCTACATTTAGGCTTTGTGAAACCAACTAGATAATCCTGTATCGATTTCATTTGGAATTATATGAAAACTTAATTAGGGGAAAAGTAAGATCTTTTTATTTTACAATATTTCCGTCTAAGAAGCAATATGTACTTCCACTTATTCAAATCTCCTTTTATATTGCTCAATAAAATTGTGTAGCTTTCTTCACATAGGTGTCACACATTCTTTGATAATTCATGGCTTTAGTTGCCATTATATCTTCTAACATGTTTATTGCTGTTCTATAGAAATGTCACTGTTTCTTGTATATTTATCCTGCAGTCACTCACTTTTGATGAACTTGCCTATTAATTCAAAACATTATTTAGCTGTTGCCCTGGATTTCCTAGGTGTGTCTAATCATACTGTCATCATATAACCATAATTTTGTCTCCCCTTTCTACAGTTACTCTTATTATTTTCATGGCTTATTGTATTTGCCTGAACTTTCAGACAATGCTAAATAACAACAGTGACAGTAAGAATTCATCTCTGGTTTCTAGTTTAAATGGAAATGCCTCCACTCTCTCACCATGAAGTATGATGTTGGCTCTTGGCTTCGGATATCCTTTATCAGGTTAAGGAAATATCCTCCTTACTGTTTCAAGATACAATAAATATTTAATTTTATTGAATACCTTTTTGCATCTACGGAGGTCAACATTCTTAAAATTAGTGGACTTATTGATTTGATGCATTGTGTTAATGTATTTGCTAATACTAAACCATCATAATCCTGGGCTGAGTATGGATGAGTGTTCTTTTGATGTACTGTTGAATGTAGCATCCTAGTCTTTACTTACATTTCCCATCTTTATGTATGGTTGGTCTATTGACCTCTGTGTGTGGGTTATTGGAGTTTAACACTCCAATTCATAAAAAGCAAACTCCACAGGGTTGGGATTTTTGTCTGTTTTGTTCATATCACTGTGCTCAGGGCAGTGCCTGGTACACAGCAATGATAATTGTTTGTTCAGTTAAGAGGCTGTGATTGGTATTTTTTAAAAGCTCTTGAGCCAGTGTTCATAATGGCTTTCTCAAAAAATTATCTATTTCATCTTTTTCAAATTTGTTGGCATATAGTTTTTCATGTATTTATCAGAGGCTTGTGTCTTAGTTTCTTCAAGATCCATGGCCTGGATTTCTTTTTCCTTTCTATTTGTTGTTTGCTTTCTAATGTACTGAATTCTCTTGTCTTCATTTTTATGTGAGTCTATAAATTTTCTTTTATTGTTCTCTTCCTAACTTCTTAAGATCGTTGCCTCTTTTGTTTATTTTTATTCATTGTTTTTATTATGAAGGATCATGATATTATGAACCTGCCTTTGACTATAACCTTGCCCACATCCTGAAAGTTGGTAGTTTGGTGCAACTGTATATCAGAATTATCTGTGAAGCTATTTTAAAAGGTGGGGCTCATCTGGGACCTATGGAATCAGAATCTCTGGAAGAGGGAGGGCCCAGCCATTTCTATCTTTTGAGAGCTACATGGGTGATTCTGACACACAGCCAGGGTTGAGATAAGCAGTTCTATTGTGCCTGGAGCTTACACACAGGGTTCAGGCTGGGACACAGGAGGATGGCTCATGTCCCTCAAAGATGGCAAGTGGCTCTAAGCACTATATGAAAGGATTTGGACCTCGTGCTACAGACACAAGTGGTGATCAAAAGTTTTCAGCAGGATTAAAGTTTACATTAGATCAGTTCTTTGGGATAATAACTCTAGAGTTCCAGTGTGAAAGACAGAATGGAGAAGGACAAAGAAGAATTGTCATTTTCATCACTTCTCATCCATCACCATTATCGTAATCATTACCTGTGGGCCTTACACCAGTGGTTCTCAAACTGTGGTCCCAGGCCAGCAGCATTAGCATCACCTGGGAAACTGTTAAAATGTAAATTCTTGAGTCTCACTTCAGATCTCCTGTATCAGGGACCCTGGGAGTGACGCTCAGCAATTTGTATCTTTAAAGGCCTTTAGATGACTCTCATGCATGCTGGGGAACCACTGTCCTTATAGATATTCATTATTCGGCAAAAAAGAAGGGTATTTTATTTGTCCACAGTAACCTAAGAAAAAATCCATTCATTCATTTCAAAGATATTTATTATCTACTGTGTTCTAGCTCCTCGGGGCTGTCATGAAGAATTTATACAGATGGTACATTATAGTCTATATGAACAGCCTCCTCTCCCAGAGTTGTGCAGTGAACAGCACAATCTACCAAACCACAGGCTGTTGCTCTGCTCCTGGCTCTGCGTTAGGGTGATGTTATGGAGAACAAGACACACAATGTTATTGTACTCATGGAGTGTGCATTCTGCCAGGGGAGACACACATTAAACTGGTAAACAATTAAATGCATAAGATAAATCTAAACTCTGAGGGGGCTCTGAAGGAACTCAACAGACTACGTAACAGAGAGAGATATTTCATAGTCTAATCCTTGAATACACTCATCAATGCACCTACGACCATTTTGGAACCAAGTAAGGAAAGGGATTTCCCCCCTTTCCACCATATCCCATGTCTTGACTTTATTCATTGCAGAGATGTGACACTGACACAGCCCTGCTCCCTCTTACACAGCACTTCAGAAATCAGAGCAATTGATGTGGGTGCTCTTGACTCAAAACGTACACTCAGGCTACACACAGCAGCTGACTCTTGGAGGGGGACCTTCTTTTATTAGTCATATGCCTAAGGATGCTTAAGGCAGATGGAGTCCCAGAAACAGCTGACCACAAGGTCCGGAAGCACCACGGGGAATGACACGGTCTGGCTCTTCTGGCCACAGGTGTTTGCAATATTATTTGAGTGCATGCAAATGACGGAGAATACTTTCAGAAATTATATTTAGCTCTCTGTTCATAGGAAGAGATATGGGATATAATCTAATGTGATGTTTTATGAATTGGGCTGACTTGTTTCCTTGTCCACAGGAATCTATAGGGTTCTGTCAGAGAAGTAATTTCACACACCAGCAAGATGTTCCTTAAGTGCAATATCATCTCTAAACTTTTAGAGAGAGCTACTTCTAGTTCCTTCTTCTATGCCACCAACGGAGAAAGAGTCAAGATCCTGAAAGTGTGTTCCACGGTGATGTACAGCGACTAGAGCAAACAAAAATCAGGTTTTAAGTAGATAGAGCAAAACAGTGCTCGTTCCTCTGCCCCCTTCCCCATAAATACAGAGTCTAAAGGCTTCAGGCTACTTTTACCCTGAACTCTGTTTTTGTCAGATCGATGGCAAGTCACGTTAACAGCAGTGTTTAATTCTATCAATATGTGACCAATTGTGTTAGATTGTTTGGCCATTGATTTTACTTAGTGCTACAGTTGAGTCTGAAAGGAAGTGCTTTTCCTTGCAATGCCTCACACAGTGACAAATGCTGAGTGCTGACTTTCTGTCTGCCTTGTAGGTACCGATTCCACCTGAAGAACGGTCAGCTCACACATCAAAGCCCAACCACATGACACAAATAGTATTTCTGAAATCACAGGGTCATCACTTTCCCCCTTGATTAGCCTTGAGAGAGAGCATGGCCCAAAATGAACAAGTGAAAAGATAAAAAATCAAGAGGTATCAGAGCATGGCCCAAAATGAACAAGTGGAAAGATGAGAAATCAAGAGGTATCAGAATTAAGCCACCGAAAAAAACTTTGATATCCCAGCTGGTCACAGAAAACAGGGTTACGAACAACTCTGAATTCAGATGGTTGGATTTTGATGCTCTTCTACTGCTTTAGTCGTCTCAACAGCTTTCCAAAATGGCCAGGCAAATTATTTTTGACCTGGAAATATGGTTATGATTCACCACTCCCACCAGTTGTCACACACTCGTGCACACTCTTGCACACGGTGGCACACCTCTCCTTTACTGCCAAGATGGCTGTCACTCACACGAAGGCGAGCGAATGGCTCTCCAGCCAAAGGGGCCTTTCCATTGTGTAGGTGGAAGATCGGAAGAAAAAGCAAAATAAAGTTAGTAATCTCCTAAACACCACCCCACAATCTCCTAGTTGGTACAGTTCTCGAAATGGCTTACGATGGCACTTTAACCACCCATTCCACACGCAGGACGTGGACAATGTCCTTCAGGAAACAGGAGGTCCCAGTCATTCAAGGTGACCTTAGGTTGAGAGTCTTGGCCCTTCTGACTCCACTGAGCCACCAGGGCTCTTCCAAAGGCTGGCAGCTCGGGGCAGCGTAGGTGGCCACAAAGAACACGGACTCCCCTGAATGCAGCCAGGCCCCAGCAGCAGCAGGCCACCGCCAAAGTCCTCAGCCCTCGTTCGCCGTTACAGCACTCAGCTTATCAATTTACTTGCAAATGGCTCCCTGAAGTATTAACCCAGGTTAATTATTCGTCAAATATGATTATGCAATGGTAATGTAAAAAATCGGAAATGCGGGATGGAATTTTTCACTCCAGCGGTTTGGCGATTGTGGCAGCTGGTGGAGGAGCCGGAGTAATTACCAGGCCATTCCAGCTGGTGGATCAGCACTCTGGCGCAGGAGGGGAAGGGGGGAAAAAAGCAATAAAGAACTAGAGGAGCGGGAATATGAGCCGTGCCAATCGACGTGGGGAAAATTTCACAGCTGCTGGTGGTGATAAATGAGAAACGGTAGCCCTACTTCTAATCAATACATGTAAATGCTACTCATTACAGCCTTTATACACACTTCTCAATTAGCCTTTCCTCCCACTGGTAACAGGGAATGTCATGCTTTCTGGACTGTGAAAGTGGTTCAGTACCAGGTTCACCTGCATCCGGGAGCCACAGTGACAAGTCTCGCGGCGCGCGGGCCGGCAGGTGGGAGCGCTTGCAGGTCCAAATGCCTCCCGGACCGGACGGACGCGAAGAAACCAAATCCCAAATCCCAAGTGCACCCTTGCAATTAGATAGTCTCTTTTAAGGCGCCTCTTGTTCATTTTGGGTGACTGACAGTCCCACCCAAGCCCTACTGAGCATCCAGAAATTCGGAAATATTTGAGGACACGGTCCAGAGGAGATTGTTTTAAGCAAATCACTTTCTTCCTCTTTGGGGAAAAAAAAAAAATGATCTTTTTGTCGATGTGCTTCTGAGTAGTAAACTTCACTGTGATTTAGTGCCTTTTCCACATAGAATTACAAAACTGCTTTGTAAAACACAATCTATGAAGGATTCCCTAATTTGTTGTATGTAGCTTCATTTTTGTTTTGTGTAGGGAGATAAGGAAACGCTTTAAATCAGGAAATTCCAAGCCCTAGCAGCTGAGCTCAGCACGTTGCTTGTACCTATATAACTTCTCTTACATGAATTTTTTATAGCTATGATACAGTTCCATAGGCTGTCAACAAAGTCAAATAGGGTGGCCTACGTGTGTCTAAATGGGGAATCCTATTTTTAAAGAGTAAAATGCTTTTTCTTTTTTTTTTAAGTTTATTTATTTTGAGAGAGAGAGTGAGCAGGGGAGGGGCAGAGAGAGAGGGAGAGAGAGAATCCCAAGCAGGCTCCACGCTGTAAGCACAGAGCCCAAAGTGAGGCTCGAATAGAGTAAAATTCTTAAGGAAAAATGTAAGTCTCCTATCCTGTAGGTAGAGTTTCCCTGCCCTTCAGGTAATGGGAAGTTACTTTAATTTGATTACCTTCCTTGGTTTTGTTTTGTCTGATAAGAAATATAATTTTTCCCAGTTAATAAAGATGATACACACATGCCTTTCTTTAATTTTTTAAATATTTTACCTGAGTCTGTGTTATGAAAAAATTTTGAATAATTGTAATAATGCTAGTTAAAGTTTGAATTGTTACCTGATAAAAAAAATCCCTCAGATTGGTTGAAAAATATGAGTAAAGAGCCAAAAGTTTGATTATCTGTCATCTATCTATTATCTATCTAACCTTCCATCTATCTATCATTTATCTGTCTATCATGGACATGTTACCAGTTTGAGTATGATATCACAATTGACAAACGGACTTGAAGGATGGCCCATTACTCCAAAGTCAAATTACATATGAGCCCACGATCAATTGAAGTGAGGATGGGGATACGGGAAAGGGGAATCAGTTGTAATTTTAAAGGTTTTCTTGGGGCCTCTGAGTGGCTAAGTCGGTTGAGAGTCTGACTTAGGCTCAGGTCATGATCTCGCAGTTCGTGGGTTCGAGCCCCGCGTGGGCTGTGCACTGACAGCTCAGAGCCTGGAGCCTGCTTCAGATTCTGTGTCTCCCTCTCTCTCTGACCCTCCCTGCTCCAACTCTCTATTTCTCTCTCTCTCTCAAAACTAAATAGACATTAAAAAAATTTTTTTAAGAAATAAAGTCTTTCCTAAAGAATATTTTGTATTTAAGTCAACTGAGGTCAAATTTCCTCTCACTGGTATTTATAGAGCAGCTATTGTATGCTAAGTGCCCTTTCAGACAATAAAAATGCTATGGTGGACAAGACAGGCACAATTTCTGCTCTCCTGGAGCTGGGGGCTCTAACAGACTCCTTTGGCATTACTAAATCCTGAGATTTCCAATGAGAAAGCTGTTCTTGTAAGAAAGCACAGATATGATGGCCAGGCACAACTTAAAAACAATTTTTCTGACCACACTAAGAAATGACCAATTACCAAGATAAAGAGTCTCCCCTTTGAATCCTTCATTGGCCTTTTATTCAGTCTGAACTCCTGAGGGGCATTCATGTCTTTTCAGATATGTTTATTTTTACCATGATATTCCAAAAGCAATATCCACTCTTATCCTGATCTTGGATTTCATCCTAACCGCATTTAGAGAGCCTTTTACTAAATAAGGATGTCGGCAAGAGATTTGTTCTTAGAGTCCAATATACTCCCACAGAATTTCAGCTGAATTCCTTTTCAGAGGTAAATGTACTTTCCTCACTCTGCAGAAAACTTAAATCGGAGAGCAGGAATAACTTATGATTCTAATAGGAGATAAGAAATGGCTTATATCTGGCTGCCAGGCTGCCTGAGAAAACATGGCGATCGTAGATCCAAGTAACTGGATACCTTTGGTTTTCTTTCTTGTTTCCTAGCAATACACATGGAATAAGAATAAAATACTACCAATTTCACCCTGTGCACATTCATCACAGATGATAATAGGAATTTTGTGTAAAGACTGACACTAGACCAGAGTTACACATTTACACACCAAAAAGTCAGAACATACAGTCTTTTGTGGGAATATTTCCCCATGAATATCCATCAAATTAAGATACACATCTACTATAACCCATTTTTTATGTATAATCCACACATCCCAATTGTTGCTAATGTCCAGATGAGGTGCCTAATCTCTGCACCAGCCCAAACATGCAAGTTCTGTCCGGGACTCAGCTCCTCTATACTTGAGAGAAAGATCTCACCATTAGTTGCTTCATTAATAATAGCATTATTTGAATATTTGCCTCATCCTGAAATTAATCTGGGAGAGATGATAGGTTTAAAAGGGAAATGGACCGATAGAAAATAAAAATATACTACATACATGCTGAACTCTCTAAACGGAATGCCCAAACTATTTCCATGGAGAATCTAGATAGATCTTGTCACGTCTTGGCTCAAAACTTTAAATTGAAGTCAGAGTCAGGGGGTGCCTGGGTGGCTCAGTCAGATGAGCGACCGACTTCGGCTCAAGTCATGATCTCACGGTCTGTGAGTTCAAGCCCTGTGTCGGGCTCTCGTGCTGATGGCTCGGAGCCTGGAGGCTGCTTTGGATTCTGTCTCTCTCTGTCTCTCTCTGCCCTTCCCTGCTTGTGCTCTGTCTCTCTCTCTCTCTCTCTCTCTCTGTCTCTCTCTCTCTCTCTGTCTCAAAAATAGATAAAACATTAAACAAATTTTTTTTAATTAAAAAAAACCAGCCACACTTTGGTAAGGAAAGAGAGCTTCTGATGAGTCACTACGTCTGTCTAAAGCTGTTACAGCAGCTACAATGAGCCACTTAAAACGTGCCGTGTCCAATTGAAATGGGCTGTAAGTGTAAACAACATACTGTCTTTCAAAGACTAAATACAAAAAAGAATAATGTAGAATATCTTAATAATGTTTATTTTATCTCATAAATACATTTAATTTGCATGCTGGAAGGCTAGTATTCTTATATATTAGCTCAAAACATGTATTATTGATACTGACTTCACCTGTTCCTTTTTACTTTTTAAATGTGGTTACCAGAAAATTTTAAATGACATATGAGGCACACCTTTAATATCTACTGGGTAGTGTGAATAAAGCCTATTTTACCCACTTTTTAGGTCCTTCATCTATTTATTTTAGCCCACTTATCTAACTTACCCTATGCACCTTGCAGATAAGTACATCCTGGTATAGACCGTAATATCTACATGTGTCTCTATGTACATTTAAGAAAATTATGCACACAATTAGTTTCAGCTTTCTTACACGTGGCATTAGAGTGTTAGCTTTCAAGACCTCGATCACCAAAATACCAAGAATCTGAATGGTTGTCTGAGGCCTGCTTAGGGAAAGCTCAGGCCAGATTCAATAACTTCTATTTCTAAATAAAGACTGAGCATGACAGAAATCCACGAACCATGGCACAGTTCATGTAGCCATTCCTGGAAGAAAAAGAAACACACAACACATACTTAACTGGAATGGACTGACTCGATATCCTGCTTAGCGCTCATGGCCGACTGGGACAGTCAACAGTAGACATCACAGAGAACCAAGGAGCCTTGTACTCATTTGCAGATCCATATCTTAAATCTGCCTTCACCTTCCCATGGCTGGACCTTTCTCAGAAGGGTTCCTGACCTCTAAGGGGTGGATTTCATCCAAACATTAGTTTTCCAGTTTGGGACTCCTGAGGTATCTGTGACTTGCCTCCACTTTTCTTTTCTTTTCCCTGATCCCTTTGGATAGGACGTGTTTTGCACACATTATTTTATACCTTATACCTCGGCCAAGGCCACATTCGGTCTTCATGGTGACCGGGGTTAGGTCCAACGTGCAGATAAAGATGTGTGTCCTTGCCGTCTGGTGTAAGAGCTGATAATGAGCCAGGCTGAAATGGAAGCTGTCACTTTGCATCGCATCAGAGCAACCTGAACAATGTAAAGAAATTAAAAGCTCCCGGTGGCAATGGATCCTATTTCAGTCATTAGCTGCGTGGGAGGCACAGGCACCATTCAGGAGACTGGACCCAGTGGAGTCTTTGGTCCTCAGGGAATTTGCCACTAATGTCATTGTATGCCCCACTTCTTTTTAAAGCACAGCCAAGTACAAATGAAGTGCTATTCTTTGTTTTTACTATTATTTGGATCCAGCTACTATAGATGGAGGGAAAAACAACACCAACAACTACAAGGAAAGCAAGAAAGACCCAATTCTTTAATCTAGCAATCAAGATAGCAAAACAAGTTTTTTTTTCTTTTACAGATGGATATGCAAAAGTATATTCGTGTGTTTATGTGAGAGATATTGTAATGAATATAGAAATGTGACTTCTTTATACTTTTCCTCTCTCTCCCACCCTCCCTCTCCTTCTCTCTCCCTTGTGGGTTGTTTGGTGGGTTTTGTCTTTTGTTTGTTTGGTTGGTTTTTGAAGCTGGCCTGCTGAAAATGAATAAGACAAGCAAGCCCAGGACTGACTCTCATTTCAGGCTCAGAAATATGAAAAAAAATGTAATATATATTTTTTTAACAGAAAGTCTCAGAATATATGCTTCAATCTTGGAGTTTCAAAAAAGGCAGCGAATCAGGCAGAAGGACAGAAGGTCACAGATTAGTACTGGTCATTGCTCAAAGAGTGCGGGTTATAAATAATAAAGGAGGAAAGGGTGAAGGACACTCAAATAGAAATAGGGACCCACAATGAAATAATCAAAGCAGAGAATCTAATTTTAGCTTTAAAAATACCATCTAACACTGAACTCCAACTGTATGGGAATCTTTCTGCTATAGCCCTGCCTTGTGTGTACATGGTTCCCAACTTTCAAGGTAAGTACTGGCCTACTCTGTGATTTCAAGTCGAACAGCGTGGTGGTTTTTTCATCTGCGAAGTGAGGAATTGTATTTTTTATGGAAGTTTAAGTGCAAATAAAAAGCAAGAAAGGAAAAACAAAGAGCATTGCCATAAGTCCTTTCAGATAAGGGCTCAGCATCTATAATTCTATACGTTATATAATACATAGACATTTTAGTAGACACTTAACATTAGGGGCCTCACACACACTTGGATTGCCTTGGCAAATGTGTCAGTGTTTCTACAGGCACTATCGACATGGCCTTCCTCCTTGTGTGGATACACAAGCATCCAAAAAGCAGGTAAAGTCCACTTGTGAAAAATGTATCTGGCTCTCCGGAGATGGGAAAACCTATCAGATGAACCTCCGCCACTGCTCAGTCACTCTGTGCCACATGGTTTGTAGCTGCTGAATGCTCGTGATGGTTTGGCTACAAGACTCATTCCTCACCAGTGGGCTTTTACTTGTTGTGCCTGCTGCTGCAGTTGACTTCTGATCTGCTTCTATGAAATGAGCCCCTGGCAGTGTGCAGGAGAACACTCAAGAATTACATTCGCCAGTATGTCTCCAAAGCCACTACTGTTCTCACCAGAATGACAATAGCTATAATGACAATAGAAGATTCTTCACACTGTCTGGGAGGTTTTTCTTACTTATTTTAAAGATTTTTTTGTTGTTGTTAATTTTTATTTACTTTTGAGAGAGAGAGAGAGAGAGCACAGGTGGGGGAGGGGCAGAGAGAGAGGGAGACAGTGAATCTGAAGCAGGCTCCAGGCTCCGAGCTATCAGCACTGAGCTTGAAGTGGGGCTCGAACTCATGAAACGTGAAATCATGACCTGAGCTGAAGTTGGGAAGGTAATTTTTTTTTTAAATATATTTATTTTGAGAGTGAGAGAGAGAGAGAGAGAGAGAGAGAGAGAAGAGCACAAGCAGGGGAGGGGCAGAGAGAGGGAGAGAGAGGATCCTAAGCTGTTAGCACAGAGCCCCATGTGGGGCTCAAACCCACAAATCGCGAGATCATGATCTGAGCCGAAGTCGGAGGCTTAACTAACTGAGCCACACAGGCACCCCAATATTTCCTACTTATTTTAAAACACAACTGGCCGTTTCATAAAAAGTATAGTTAGAGACCACCAAACACTATATTTGCATGGAGCAATTTCATTTCTGAACATGCACAACGATAAATGGGTTTTTACATACCAGTGGAAATTGAGTAGCTAACTGAATTTTGTAGCAAACTAGCCAAGAACTGAAGTGTCTTTTCTACTGACCTTGCTTCCCAAAGGGTTCAGATAAAACTGTTCCATAGGTGTGAATTCATTCATCTGTGTAAATCTGCATGAGCCTAAGTCAGAGGAAGCCCACTCTATAGATGAAGAAATGAAGGTAGAGGAAGGACTGAAGGAAATTTTTGGTTTCTTAGTCACATACAGTCATGTGGGTATGCATGTGGGTATGCATGTATGAATTTAATCTATATCTTACATATATATACAAACACTTAAATTTATAGATTTCAAAACCAGCTACTTGATTTTTTTTCTTCGAAACGTCATTATATCCTGTAATTTTGAAAGGATTAAAAATAGAATAAAGGCCAGATCAAGGAAAGCTAAAACTTCCCCTCCAAGAAACTGAGGAGTCACTGCTATGAGACAACACAATCAAAATAGATGGCTTAAAAATATCCAAGACATTGGGGCACCTGGGTAGGTGGCTAAGTCAGTTAGGCGTCCAACTTCGGTTCAGGTCAATATCTCGCAGTTTGTGAGTTCGAGCTCCGCATCGGGCTCTGTGCTGACAGCTTGGAGCCTGGAGCCTGCTTCGGATTCCGTGTCTCCCTCTCTCTCTGCCCCTCCCCTGTTCACACTCTTTATCTAGCTATCAAAAGTAAATAAACATTAAAAAAATAATTTAAAAATATGCAAGACATCTTTAAAAAGAGCAAGAGATAATAGAAATGTTATTGTATTTTAAATCCTGGCCAAGCCAAGCTCCACAAAAGTTTGAAAATGCCCCCAAATTCACAGTCAACAGATTCTCTAATACTTGAGAAAATCACACTTAACTTTAGGATACATTTTAGGAGTCGATCTGTTAATTCAGGCCCACACCAGAGAAAATAGAAGATTTTTTTTTTCCTCAGGTACCTAACCAAACAACTTTCCTTTCCCATCAACTTTCTGAACACTTGATTTTTTTATTTCTAATTTAGATTTGTGTTTGGCATTTCCCTATTTTCTCTGACAGACAAACTAATCTTCCTTTTGTCCCCAGAGGATGAGCAGGGTGTATATCCATGCCATAGGAAAGCAAGCTGATGACAAAAGAGTGAGTCTCATTACATAGAACACAACAAAACAGTGGCTTCCTTGGCCTGGATAACGCATTTGCATAATTTTAGCCCTTATTGAGGACTGACTATTGTTATGTGCATCCTTCAAGCTCTTTTAATTAATTAATCTATTTATTTTGAGACAGGGAGAGAGAGCGCGAGCACAAGTGGAGGAGGGGCAGAGAAAGAGAGAGAGAGATTGAGATTCCAAGCTGGCTCCACACTGTCAGCGCAGAGCCTGACGTGGGGCTTGACCTCACCAACTGTGAGATCATGACATGAGCTGAAATCAAGAGTCGGACACTTAATCGACTGGGTCACTCAGGCATCCCAAGCTCTTTTTTCTTTTAAGTTTATTTATTTATTTTGAGAGAGAGAGAGAGGAGAGAGAGCAGGAAAGGGGAAAAGAGAGAGGAAGAGAGCTCTGTACTGACAGCCTGCTATGGGGCTCAAACTCACAAACTGGGAGATCATGACCTGAGATGAAATCAGGAGTCAGACGCTTAACCAACTCAGTCATCCAGGCACCCCTCAAGGTTTTTTTGTTGCTGTTTTTTTTTTTAAGATATTTTGACTGCTAATACTGGATGAGGCCCTGAGCTAAATACTTTTCAAACTTCACTTCACACAGTGAGTCATGAACATGCCCATTAAACTGAGGGGAGTATATATACTGCACTATATATATAT